>NC_088866.1:23285153-23396796 GCF_032884065.1 Artemia franciscana
TTCTAGACTTGTACTTATTTTTCCCACCAAGTTTCATCCCGATCTCTCCACCTATGCGTTTTTCAAGATTTTACGTTTCCCCCTCCAACTCTCCTCAGTGTCACTGGATCCGCTCAGAATTTAAAATAAGAGTTCTGAGACATCATATCCTTTTAATTATAAAATTTCATTAAGATCCGATCACCCGTTCGCAAGGTAAAAACGTCTTATTTTTCCTAATTTTTCCCAATTAACCGTCCCCCCCCACATGGTTTAATCGGGGAAACGATCATTTCTTATTTAACCTGGTCTGTTCCCTGATACACATGCCAAATTTCATCGTCCTACAGTTTATGAAAGTGCCTAAACTAGCAAAACCGGGACCGACAGACAGGCAGACCGACCGACAGAATTTGCGATCGCTAAATGTCACTTAGTGAATACTAAATGCCATAAAAAAAGGGGGTTACCTCCAGAACATAGGGATCAGGTAAAGTCTCGACTCTACGAAAGCTACATCCTACCCAATTCTCTACGAATATCATAAATTTACCTACTTTATGGCTTGGGTACAAAAATGAAATTTCTTCTTCCGTGACTCCTTGATAATTTTGTACTTCTTTTCCAATAAGTTAAAAAAATTCCAAAAAACAAGTTTTTTAAAAGAAAAGTAAAGGCTATATTAAACTTTGGATCAGAAGAAAAAGACACCTACAATAACTCAAACTCAAAATGACCAGATATTACTATTAAAGAATAGATGAAACCTGAAACGAACAGAAATTAAATAAACAATCATAGCAAAAAACATACAACAGGTATTAATTAGAGGGTCGTTACCGCTTCCGTTGTTGGCTATAACAGAAATAGTAAAAACGGCAATTAAAATACAGAACAGAAATAGGGAAGAAAACGGAATTCTGTTTCTTTTTTTCCATTTTTTTCCCAAAAGACTACTAATATAAATGAATAAATTATTCTTAAAAAGAGAAATATATAAATTGAATATGCAAATCAAGCTAAAACCGAACAAAAATTCATTTTAAGCTTGCTATTGCTATAGAAAATGAAACCCAAAACGAACAAAAATTAATTAAACAATCATACAATAGGTACTGATACAAATAAATCTCAAAACCAGTGAAACTTAAATTGTATACGCAAATCAAACTTGAAACGAACAAAAACCACTACAAACAACGGTTTTGCCTCATTCTCTGACTGTAAAAGTCTTAAACCTACTTCGTCATTGGCGATTTACTGGTGCTTTTAATGTGTCTCAAATAGTATTGGAAAGTACAAACAAAATCAAACTGAATGTTTGATATAATGATATTTATTGTTGAAAGATCACCAGTTCAAGATTTTATTTCATTTTCAATGCTGTAATAACTGAAAAAGAAAGCATTTCAAGAATAATTCGTTGTCATTAAAGCACCAAAAGACGCAGTAGGCTTTAGACTTTTATAGTTAAGGAAGGAGGCAGAAGCAAACTCATGTTTCTAGTGAAGCTATATTAGTCTTGAACAGTCTCAGCAAGAAATAATAAAATCAAGCCGAATATTTGATATATATTGATTTCTATATTCAATATGTGTTTTATATAGTATATTTTATATATATTCTATATATTGAATTTCAATGTTGTAATAAGTACAAAAGAAAATATTTGTAATATAATTTGTTTTCAGTACGGCTTTACATTTCTAAAGTAAGAGAAGGAGGCAAAATCGTAACTCTTATTTGTAGTGATCTTTGTTTGTTCTAGGCTAGATTTGCATATTCAATTTAACTTTATTCTTTTTAAGATTTCTAGTTTATTATAGGTTTCTATTTTGTCTGATCAAAAGTTTTTCTGGGTAGAGAGGAGGGGGGTTGGGGTCCGACCTTGAGAGGGCCAGGGATCAGCTCCCGTGATATTTTGAATATCAAGCTTGCTTCTTTTCTCTTTTTTTGGAGGGGAGGGAAGTCGGGCCATATAGAGAAGGTAAGGCGTCTTTTCCGTGAGGCTTTGGAATAGGATGGAGCTTATAAATATTGGAGCGGGTGTTAGACTTATTTAATCACACATCAATCCCTCACATAAGAACCTTACATGCAACCAGGATACAACAAATCCCCTAGTCTCTATGGGGTTGTGTTGACCCTGTAGTTTTGTTACCTGATGTATTTTAACAAAACAATTATTTAAAAATTCACTATGATGGATTTTGAGTAAAAGGGCGGAAGTTTCCCTCCAGTCATTTTTGATTCTCAAAAAGGAAACAAGAACTTTAAATTTCCAATAGAACGAGTCCCCGACGAAGCTTATCCAACAATTCCATCCCCCAAAAAAACCTAATATGCCTCGGGGCATAATCTGTAACACTTGCCCCCGGGTTTTGGCTGGTTATGTAAACCTCTGAGTTTTTGTTACATGAACTTTGGTCTTTTTTCGACAAAAAAAAAAAAGAAAAAAGAATTCCAATCAGACGCATTTGGAGAAAAGACAATAGGTGCGGGGGAGGGGGTGCTAGTTACAATCAGATTACTTTTGAAACTCAAAAAGTGAACTAGTACTTTTGATTGCTATTCATTTGAGTCCTCACGGAAGTTTACCTTCTCCATAAAACCTTATATACCCTTCCTTATATACCATATATCCTTACCATATATACCATTATATCCTTATATACCATAAGTTACAACCCTTCCTTCCGGCTCTGGAAGGGGGTTTTATGTTAACCCTGATTATTTTTTTATTAAATCATTGAACTACTCCAAACAAAAAAGCTATCTTGAAATTTAGATTACATACGTCTAGAAAAAAGAGGTTGTGTGAGGGGGGGGGGGGGGGGTTGGTTGGTTAGATTCCCTTCGACCACTTTTGACTCCTAAAACAGCAACTAGAACTTTCAATTACTAATCAGTGAGCCACCTCCAAAGTTAATACGGCCACTACTTACATAAAAACCTAATACGCCCCCGCTGCATAACTTACAACACTTGCCCCCTGGGTCTGAGGGGCTCTGTCAACACCAGAGTTTTGTTGTTTTATCTTTAAACCGTTTTGAACAAAATGTCCATTTCAAAATTTTGATCAGAACATTTGGAAAAAAGGACCTTGTGAGGGTAGGGGGTCTAGTTACCCTCCTTTTAACTTAAAAACATCACTAAAAATTTCGATTCACAATCGAATGAGCCCCCTCCAAAGTTTATACTAACATCTATTTCGTAAAATCTTGATATTCACCGGGACAAAAGTTATAACCCTTATTTTTTCCGATTGAAATCGATATTCTCCAAAGGGAGATATATCGATCTTAGTTTCTAACGACAAGTTTTTGTTGTGGAATATTTCAGTGAAAATGCCTATCCGAAATACATTCAATGTATTTAAGAAAAAAATGATGCATGAAAAAAAAAATTTTTAGTTTAAAACACTTGCCAATCGGCTCTGGGGATTGTGACGACCCCAGAATTTTCGTTATCTGATGATTAAACTATTTTCAATAAGATGGCTATCTCAATTTTCAATCAAATGAGATTAGGGAAAAAGGGCGTGAGGAGGAGTAGTTGACCTTTGATCTCTTGTGACTCTTAAAAATGTAACTAGAATTTTTAATTTCCCAACAAATGAACCCCTCTGAAGCCCTTCCATAAGAACCATGTATGTCCCCTGGGTATAACTTGCAACACCTGCCCCTGGGCCCTCGGGGTTTGTGTCGAACCTGCAGTTTTTGTTAACGGATATTTGAACTATTTTTATAATTTTCTTCAAATACATTTGGGGGAAGACTGGAAGAATACTTGCTCTCAGATTCCTTTTAACTTCTAAATAGGGCATTAAAATTTCCGGTATCCGATCGAATGAGCCCCCTCTAAAGTTTATACGGCCATTCCTTCCAAATGAACAGTCCCTGGAAAAAATTATATGAGCCTTATTGCCTTAGGGTTAGTGGGTTAGGCTATTTGCCATCGATTCACATTTGACTCTTAGAAAGGGAAGTACAACTTTCAATTTCTAATCATTTGACCCCACTTCGAAGTTCATACGATCGGCTCTTTCTTGAAAACCTTATACAACCCCGGGGCATAAGTTGCAACCCTTCCCCTGAGTTTCAGAGGGGGGGATTTCGACCACAATATCTTTATTTTCTGATCGTTGGACTATTCCCAACTAAATGGATACATCAAACTTTTGATCATATTCGTTTACGACCGCCCCTTATCCCTCTTGACTCTAAAAAAAGGCTCTATAAATTCCAAACAACTCCTTTGAGGTTCTGGGGGCTATTATCCCTGGAAATTGTTGCATGATCTTTGGTCTATATCGAAAAAAATAGCTAGATCAAAAATTCAATTGAAAGCATTTGGGGAAAAGAATGTAGGGCGGGGGGGGGGGCTACTTGCCATCGGATCACTTATGACTCTTAAAAAGAATTATAATTTTCAATTTTTAATCATTTGAGTCCCCTCCGAGGTCTATACAACCACTTCTTCCATAAAAGTTTAAACACCCCAGGACATACGTTACAACCCTTCCCCCGAGCTCTGGGGGGTTATGTTGACCCTGAAATTTTTGTTATGTGATCGTTAGGCTATTTCAAACAAACTCTCAAAATTTTGATCAAATGCATTGTTTTCAATTAAATGGGCACCTCTGACGTTTATGCGGCCAACAATTACATAAAACCTTATATTCCCCCAGGAAATAACTTAAAAACACTGGCCCCCGAGCTCTGAAAGTTTGTGTTGACCCTGTATTTTTTATATCTAATGTTTGAAGTATTTTTAACAAAATGACTATCTTAAAATTTATATTGAGTGGGTTTGGTGGAGAAAGCATTAGAGGGGGGGGGGTGCAAGTTGCTCTCTAATCTCTTTTGACTCTTAAAAAGTAAACTAAACTTTAAATTTCCAATCAAGTGAGGCCTCTGTGAAATTTATACGAGGACCCCTTCCATATGAACCTTGTATGCCCCTAGACAATAACTTACAACACCTACCCCTGGGCCCTGGAGGGTTGTGTCGACACTGAAGTCTTTGTTATGTGATCTTTGAACTATTTTTAACAAATGACGATGAATGTTTATTATAAGATACTTTTTGAGAAAAAAAAACTTGCGGAGAGGAGGGGGGCTAGTTGCTTTCCACTCACTTTTGACTCTTAAAAAAGGCATTAGAACTTCCAATTTCCAATCGAATGAGCACCCTACGAATTTTAAACATCCCTTGCATATAAAGTGGGAAACTAAATAAATAAAAAATAAAACATTGGAGCCGTACGGCCTTTACTATAGGCAACGCTATAGCGTTGTATCTGATCAATCCATTCCCACCAAATCAATTTTCTGAAAAGAAAACCTATCTGTAACCAGGATATCGAATTTCCTTTAATAAAACTAATATTTATTTTTTTTTCATAAAATTTCATTTTATGTGGATAAAGCGACTATGATGTCAAGCTGTCCCCTAACCACTAATATAAAAAAAATTATCACAACAAAAAGGAAAGTTTCGTATTATTTTTCTCTAGAATGACACCATAACATAATATAAGTCTCTTTTTCCATTAACTAAAAGTGCCAATTAGGTTCTTAAACATAATGCTTTAAATTAAATAAAAAATTTATTTACTTAAATTTATTTATTTATTAATTATTATAATATCAAATTTTCTTTAATAAAACTAATTTTTTTCATAAAATTACATTTTATGTGGATAAAGCGACTATGATGTCAACCTTTCGACTAACCACTAATAAAAAAATAATAATAAAATTATCACAACAAAAAGGAGAGAGTTTCGTATGATTTTTCTCTAGAATGACATCATAACATGATATATGTCTCTTTTTCCATTAATTAAAAGTGCCAATTAGGTTCCTACTAAATGCTTTAAATTAAATAAAAAATGTATTTATTTAATTTTATTTATTTATTAATTTATTATTTTTTAAATAAAATTTATTTATTACCCAGCCCAGACCTACTTCAGATCTTGAATTAAATTTACATTGGCTCATATGGCACTTGTGACGAGGCGAGAAGAGCTAAGAGCAAAGAGATCATATGGTATGAGCTCTAACAAAATTCTATGAACCAATAGGTTGATTTAAAAAGGAAAATAAGAGGCTGAATGCCGGTAAAGATTTAAAATAAGAGCTCTGAGTCACGATGTCCTTCTAAATATCAAAATTCATTAAGATCCGATCACCCACTCGTAAGTTATAAATACCTGATTTTTACTAATTTGTCCTCTCCCTTTAGCCCCCCAGATGGTCGAATCCGAGAAAAAGACTTTATCAAGTCAAATTTGTGCAGCTCCCTGACAAGTCTTCCAATTTTCATCGTCCTATCATGTCCAGAAGCACCAAACTCGCCAAATCACTGAACCCCTCTCCCCAAATCCCCAGAGAGCGAATCCAGTACTATTCTGTCAATCACGTATCAAGGACATTTGTTTATTCTATCCACCAAGCTTCATCCCAATTCCTCTACTCCAAGTGTTTTTCCAAGATTTCCCCCTCCAGCTCCCCCCAATGTAAAAGATCTGGTCGGGATTTGAAATAAGACAAAAAAGACAAAAACAAATTCTTTTCTAATTTTTCAGAATTACTCCCCCCCCCAACTATTCCAAAGAAAAAGGATCGGTTCCAATTACGTCAATCATGTATCTGGGACTTGTGCTTATTTTTCCCATAAAGTTTCATCCCGGTCCCTCCACTCTAAGTGTTTTCCAAGATTTTAGGTTTCCCCCCTCCAACTCCCCCAAAGGCCATCAGATCCGGTCGGGATTTCAAATAAGAGCTGTGAGACACAATATCATTCCAAACATCAAATTTCATTAAGATCCCATCACCCGCTCATAAGTTAAAAATACTTCATTTTTTCTATTTTTTCCGAATTAACCGGACCCCCACTCCCCTCCCAGATGGTCAAATCGGGGAAACGACTATTTCTAATTTAATCTGGTCCGGTCCCTGATACGCTTGCCAAATTTCATCGTCCTAGCTTACCTGGAAGTGCCTAAAGTAGCAAAACCGGGACCAACTGACAGACCGACAGAATTTGCGATTACTATATGTCACTTGGTTAATACCAAGTGCCATAAAAAGAGAAAAGCTTATAAGATACTCTTCTCTTAGTATAAAACTTACTCATACGAAGATGAGCCCAATTTATTGCCAGATAGTTGTACAATAGGTGGAAAAAAAGGAAAGAAACATTGTTAAATGTTTCCTTATTAAACGTAAAATACTAGACATAATCGATAATACCCAATATTTCCCAATAAAGCCAATCCACAGTTGAGGTAAATTCAACGATAATGAAAATATTTCAAGCTTTTCCCCCCTCTTTGATGAAATAATGCCAATTTTTTCTGTTAAAAGAATTTCTGGACTTCATGTTTTCTTACACAAATTTTTACTAAGCACCTTTACCTTTTTTATACCTGTAATCTTAAGGTTGGCAAATTCTTACCCCACACTTGACAGGAAATTGGTATAATACACATCCCTTCCATTAGATTAGGTATAGGTCAAAAGGAGGAAAATTGCATGGCGACCTGGTAATTAGTACCCCCTTTTATCTCAACAAGTTCCTGGCAACCAGACGTAAAATTATTGGCTCAAGTTTGGTCTGAAGCTATATATGCTGTAAGTGTGTTGCCAATAAATAATTTTCAATTATCTGTTAATTTAAGAAACCATTTTCTTATTTATCTATTAATTTTCTGTTAATTTCCAATTATATCTATTAAGAGAGGACAAAAGAAAAGATATTCATCTTGAATACAGCTCAATTAACAAACAAAACAGTCACGATAATTAGCTTCTTCTCCATAATTAATTTCTTCTCAATTTGACAGCCGCGCCTAGACACCAGACATTCGAAAGAAGATATACAGAAGGAAATATTTCACTTTTTTCAAGAAGTTTCTCGACGACGAATAAACAGAGTGACTGGACCATGATATGAGCATCACGATTAAGCGGTACGAAAAATCAGGGAAAAACTAACAAAATATGAAGAAGTAATGAAAGACTAGAATACCTGACAAAGTGCATTTTCGATGTCCATTTGTTCTTTTTCATTTTTCACAAGAAAAAAGCTTGAACATTTGATTTTCAAACAGTTCGTGGTAACGAACTGTAGTAAGGAGCGACCCGGCTCAATAGTAACCAAAACTCTAAAAAATGGAATTTTGATACCAATAGCTACATCAAAAGAATCGCATTTTAATGCTAATTTTAAATATATAAGTTTCATCAAGTTTAGTCTTACCCATCAAAAGTTACGAGCCTGAGAAAATTTGCGTTATTTTAGAAAATAGGGGGAAACGCCCCCTAAAAGTCATAGAATCTTAACGAAAATCACACCATCAGATTCAGCGTATCAGAGAACCCTACTGTAGAAGTTTCGAGCTCCTATCTACAAAAATGTGGAATTTTGCATTTTTTGCCAGAAGGCAGATCACGGATGCGTGTTTATTTGTTTTTTTGTTTTTTTTTTTTTGTTTTTTTTCCCCAGGGGTGATCGTATCGACCCAGTTGTCCTAGAATGTTGCAAGAGGGCTTATTCTAACGAAAATGAAAAGTTCTAGTGCCCTTTTTAAGTGACCAAAAAAATTGGAGGGCACCTAGGCCCCCTCCCACGCTAATTATTTTCCCAAAGTCTACGGATCAAAATTCTGAGATAGCCATTTTATTCAACGTAGTCGAAAAACCTTATAACTATGTCTTTGGGGACGACTTACTCCCCCACAGTCCCCGTGGGAGGGGCAACAAGTTACAAACTTTGACCTGTGCTTACATATAGTAATGGTTATTGGGAAGTATACAGGCGTTTTCAGGAGGATTTTTTTGGTTTTGGGGAGGGGTTGAGAAGAGGGGGATATGCTGGGGGAACTTTCCTTCGAGAATTTGTAATGGGAGAAGAACATTTCCATGAAGGGAGAGCAGGATTTACTAGCATTATTTAAAAAAAAACAATTAAAAAATAAAAGTGAAAAAGCTTTTTCAGCTGGAAGTAAGGAACAGCAATAAAACTTAAAACAAACAGAAATTATTACCCATATGAGGGGCTCACCTCCTTCTAATACCTCGCTCTTTACGCTAAAGTATTTTCAGTAATTTCAACTACTTATTCTACGGCTTTTGTGATTCAGGGGGTCATTCTTAATGAATTGGGATAAAATTTAAGCTTTAGTGTAAAGAGCGAGGTACTGACGATGGGGCGAATCCCCTCATATATGTAATAAAAACATGAGAATACAAAAGTTCTTTACGTAAGCTAATTTATAAGTTACGTAAATCTTTTACCAATAAAAAGATTCGTAAAAAAATTAAAAGTTCTAGTTGCCTTTTTAATTAACCAAAAAATCGGGGGGCAACTAGGCTTCGTCCCCTGCTCTTTTTTTTCTCAAAATCATTCGATCAAAATTATGAGAAAGCCATTGAGCCAAAAAAAAAAAAAAAAATGCAAATTTTGTTTTGATTATTCCTCTGCGGAGAGGCAAAATCAAAACATGCATTGATTCAAAAACGTTCAGAAATTAAATAAAAAAAAACAAGTTTTTTTAACTGAAAGTAAGGAGCGACATTAAAACTTAAAACGAACAGAAATTACTTCGTATATGAAAGAGGCTGCTTCCTCATTAGCGCCCCGCTCTTTACGCTAAAGTTTTTTACTGTTTTAAAAAGAAGAATTGAGAGACAGAGTCAAACTTTAGCGTAAAGAGCGGGGCGCTGATGAGGAAGCAGCCTCTTTCATATACGAAGTAATTTCTGTTCGTTTTAAGTTTTAATGTCGCTCCTTACTTTCAGTTAAAAAAACTTGTTTTTTTTTATTTAATTTCTTTCAAAATCACAAATTTCACAATTCTTTGACAAGCACAATCAGAGCCTCATTATCCACTTTTAACAACAGTGTTATTTAGCAACTTAAGACTAGTCACTTGTACAAAAAGCTTAGTCTTGATTGACATATTCCGGCACCAGATCCAGGAAAACATTGTGAAGGTAAGATATGCACCAGCAGACCTCTCAAAGTTTGACCGAAAATTCGAGCATTAAGAATAAAAAGTTGCTTGAAAAATAGAAAGTTCCGTGTGTAAAGGGCAGATAGCCCAGAAGTACTAAGAACTACATTAAGTTGCTTGAGATGGGCTCTGAGTATTACAAAAATTTGAAAAATAAAGCAATGTATTGACATTGCTCAAATTTATGGAAAGGTGCAGTAAGCGGTACAGGGTGTAGTAAGATTAGTGCGACAAATAGACTTTTCTGTCTCCTGCTATCCATGAAATAAAAATGCCTAATTGATTCAGTCAGAACGTTAATGGTGGATATGATAGAAAACTAAATAAAAACCTTTAGTTTTTATGGCTATTATAGGTAATTTGGTTATAAGATCACAATAATTATCACAACACAGTCAAGACCCATTAATATTGGGCAAAAAATAAACAATATTATTTTAGTCAAAACCAGAATATAGTTGATGAAGGTACTCCAGATGAAGGTGCTGCAGTTGTGGACGTCCAATCACCAGACCCCCCCCACAACCACCCCAAAGAGAGCGGATTCATTCCAGTTATGTCAATCATGTATCTAGGACTTGTGCTTATTTTTCCCACCAAGTTTCATCCCGATCCCTCCACTCTAAGTGTTTTCCAAGATTTTAGGTTTCCCCCTCCCATATCCCCCCAATGTCACCAGATCCGGTAGGGATTTAAAATAACATTTCTGAGGCACGATATCCTTCCAAACATCAAATTTCATTAAGATCTGATCAACAGTTCGCAAGTTAAAAATACTTCAATTTTTCTATTTTTTCCGAATTAACCGGCCCCCACTCCCCCCAGATGGTCAAATTGGGAAAAAGACTATTTCTAATTTAAGCTGGTCCCGTCCCTGATACGCCTTCCAAATTTCATCGTCCTAGCTTACCTGGAAGTGCCTAAAGTAGCTAAACCGGGACCGACAGAATTGGCGATTGCTTTATGTCACTTGGTTAATACCAAGTGCCATAAAAAAAGAAAAGATTAATGAAATGACCAGAAATACAAAGTTGACATAGAGAAAAGCGTAAAGTTGACATAGAGAAGAGACAATATATTGTCTCAAGAAGCTTCCAAGATGACGAAACGATCATTTCTAATCTATGACTGCGTATACTACTGCTGATGAACTCTTACTAAGTTGGTGATCTAATACATAAAGAATACGAGTTTTAGGGATAGAGCCATTTATCTTTAACCACCATGAGGTAGAGGAACAAAGATCCGTAAGATTTCATTGTTATCCAACTATTTACTGTCTCTTTCTTTTTGGTGGATAATACGGTACCAATTAAAGGTTTTATTGGGTACAATTGACTATTTAAATTAGTTCACTAGCTTGCTTGAACACCCAAGATATTTACAATAGACATTTTAGACCAAACAATTTTATTCCTTCACGGAAGTGCGAGTAAGCTCAGACATATTTGACCCAAAGCTCATCACATTTGTAATAATTAAGCTAATGGATGCATTCTCAGAGCTGGAGAGTATTCGCGAGAAAACATCTATCAGAAATAACCTAACCTTCATCAGAAAATATACATTCTCAAATAAACCAACAATAATAAACAAGTTTTTGATACACTATCGGCAAACACAGAAAAATGTGATGCTTACCAATACAAGGAACAGTCCTGGGAAAGCTGAAATACTTCTCAGGACTGTTCCTTGTATTGGTAAGTATCACATTTTTCTTACTTACTTATATTACTTATCTGACCTAAGCTAAAACCGGTTCCTTTGGTTTCTTGTTTATTGCAAAACGGTGTTTAACAAGGAAAAAGAAGCACAACAATACTGATTCCGCATGATCAAAAAGCTTTAGTTAGTGCAAAAATAAACTCCCAATGTTGGAAATATGAAATTTTTTTTAGTCAGCCACAACAAGAATTTCAGCACTATTTTTGAGGAATGAACTGGATTCTCCTCTGCTATTGTGGAGACCATGTTTCTGTTTCTGACCTTGCAATACATAAAAAATTTAATATATTGATGCATAGATTTTCATAAAATCAGACAAAAAAACGTAAACTGATTGAAACAAACAAAAAGAAGAAACAAAATTAATACCAACAAAAAAGTATACCTGTATAATGTTTTTAAAGATGTAAACATTTTTCAAAACAGTGAGCCAAAACTTTGGAATGCCTTTTACATCTTCAGGAAATATTTCCTCGTTCTTTTCTCTTTCAGCAGTTTTAGCTTTGGCTTTCAGTTCTTTTGAAAGATTCTCATTTTCTTTGTCCAGCTTCTCCTGCATTTCAGCTTCTAAGGGTTCGTAGAATCCATTAACGATTTTTTGCCTCTGTAAAATTTTACAAATTAATCTTTAATTAACATTAAAGCTGCATTTAAAAAATTGAAAGAAATGAACACTCAGTTATACCTGAGAAGCGAAGAATGTTCAGCAATCTTGAGACAGGTATTATAGTTTTCATTGATTAACAGATTTTTTTAATCGCCATAAAAGCCTTTGCTGTCAAAAACAAAACTGAACTAGTACATGGATTACTGTCTTACATTTCAACATAGCACGATATCTTCTTGCTCTGGCATACTGATTGGACTATAAATCAAATAATATAAAAATATTTATAGCATTCTTTGTTTTTCGTTCAGATAAAAGTTAGAAATTATATTTCCTCTTATAAATGTTATCAGACGTTAGGCGTTTTCTTTCTAAAACACAACAAAAGCGGAGCTTTTGAGGATGTGCTAACATAAAAAAAGAAACAGTGTATTAGTTGAGCTAACATTTTTCATTGAATTGTGCAAATGTGTCCATATTCATATTCAACCCGCAAATATGCAGATACGGTGGTAAAATAAAGGCAATATGCTGGTATCATCATCATACCTGCAAATAATTTGGGAAAATTTTTCTGAACTGATATTGCCTGGAAGCCCCACCATTGCCAAGCGCCAGATTTGTATTTACCTATGGTTAACCACAAGAATGACAAAATATAATGACATAATATAATTCTGTTGTTTAGAAAAAGACAAAACGAATAATAATAACATTATGAATAGGTAATACTAAGGACCACTGTCTTCATTAACAATTACAAATATGGCAATTCAGACAGAGGCTTCAATAACTATCATTGCCATAGTGTCTCAAGTTGTCATTGCTATCTAAAATATTAGCAGACATATGCATGATTATCCTAAATAATGTCCCTCCAAAAAATATCCACCTAGACCCCCTTACAGCACTCCTTCCTTCTATCTGTCATATAGAGTTGTCCCAATTATTAGAATACGATCTAGGACACATTCTTCCAATAGCAAGGTGTTTAGCCTACTGCCCAATAATCGAGCGTTTTGCAACCAAATTTTACATGAGTGAGTTTACCGGGTTGACATTAGTAGCTAAATATCAATTCGTCAAATTAAGAATTAGATAACGGTTCCAAGAATAAAGTTACCCGTTCGTAGAGAGGTAGATTCTTTTGATGGCATTTTACTTCCAGTTCATGAACTTCATTGAAAAAATTGGCCTGTTCTATTATTGCTTCATGCTGAAGATTTTTCAATGCTCTTATCCTCCTCTTTACAACTTCTGGTAACATCTGCAAATAATAAAGTAGAATGCCTCTCCCAGACCTCAGTTTGCCTCCGCTTCCCCCCAGACCCTAGTTTTCCCTCCCAGCTGAAATTTAATTTCTTCCAAAATCTCATCAAAACTAAGATAAACATGCATAATTCAAGCATCAACAAAAACAGATCAGTTTACTAGTACTTATTTACCTGTATAGGGCTATAACTTTATTAATTACCTTTAGGTAGTTCTTTTTTTAATTTTTACTGCCATTTCCCACTTGAATTGGAAAAACTGACTCCAACTTTGCCTCCCCCAGGAAATCAGAGAAATTACCCCCCTGCTGACGAACCTTGTGTATAGTTTTTGAAGAGGTTGAAGTCCCGAACTATCTGCTTATAAAAAGGCAGGAGAATTATATTATGTTCCCATTTTTCAAAAAATGCAGAAATAAAGCCACCAAATGGAAAACCTTTCCCTTAAAAGTCACTCGCTATTTAAATTCCCCCACTTCACACTGTTGTTTAGCCTGTACCTATCCTGTCCCCCATTGTTGTCATACTTCAAAGTAAAAAAACACATTTTGCACATTATTAAGTGACAAAAATATAAGTAAACTATCACGATTTTTTTTTTCAATACAGGGAGCTTAAAGCTTCCTCCATTTGCTCCATCTCTGTTTTAATTAGCCTTTTAAATTATATATTACCCATCATATCAAATAACAGTTTTAACAAATTTTCAAGAAAATGTTCATGCATTCTTTGCCAAATATTAAATGATTTTTTTCTTAAAACATTTATTCTTCATGTTACCAAATTTGTTTTCCCTTCTTTTCAGTTTATTGTCTTTTCATTTTGTTTTCTAATTTTGACTCCGTTTAGGCTTGTGAAAGACCATTTCTTGAAATGAGCCTAATCTCATTTATCACAATATTATACCAAATCCCAGTTGGCATAAGAAAAAAAGGAAAGTTCATTTATCTTTGTATTTACAGCAAGTCCATATCTTAAATAAACAATACATTGCGTCTTCATGTTTTGTATGCAAAATCCTGGGAGAAATACCAGTCAGAAACACCATCAATTTTTTTCTGAAGGGGATGACAGATTAACTGAAACAGACAACATATATTGAGCCTATGGAAACAATTGAAAAGACAATGAGTATACATGCCTGTCAGACAACTAGCAACAAATAGAGCCTATAGTCTTTATGTGAAGATTGGATATAACATTTCGCATAATTTGGGCAAAACTTTATTAAATGACTACCTGAACATAGTCTGAAGATTGGCCAACCTTTGAATTTAGCCGTGACATTGAAGCTGCTATGGAGGATAGATTTGGAATTATTTCTTCAGTTAATCCTACTTCTGCTTTTTCTTATCCCATCTTTCTATAATGAACAAGAGCTAAGAGCTCATATGGCACTTGTAACGAGGTCGGAAGAGCCAAAAGCTCATATGGTATGAGCTCTAGAAAAATTCTAAAAATCAAAAGATTGCTTTAGAAGGAAAATCAGAGGCTTAATATCGTCGGGATATAGAATAAGAGCTCCGAGTCACGAGGTCCTTCTAAATATAAAATTTCATTAAGATCCGATCACCCACTCTAACTTGAAACTACCTCAATTTCTCTAATTTTCCTCTCTCTTTAGCCCCCCCCCCAGATGGTCGAAAGTTAAATTGTTCGTGATCCCAGTCAAATTCAACATGTACCCAACAAAGTTCTGCATGCCCCCCCTTCTGGTTGATTTATGTTTATATCCTTTTTTCTCTAAGGTTTTTCAATCTTCTACACTCGTAGAAGGATGGCCGCAATCGAAGAAGTAAAAATCGTTTGATGAAACCTTCCTTCAGTTGGGGCAAAATCCATCTTGAATGGATTAATTCACTCAACAAATATTGTGTTAGTTTTTCATCGACTATTTTCTTAAATTTTGTTAGGCACTCCTGGTCCAGTAATTGCAAGCTTCCCTCGTTCTTACTCAGAAGAAACAACATCTCAATAGTTTTGATGGCTTTCTTATCAGGAGTGCTTAGTCGATTGTAGAATAGATCAAGGGCTCTTAAGCTGTTTCTTTTGGAGCTTCTAGTCAGTCGAGCAATTTTTCTGATGCCACTGTCTCTGTAAATCAGTAAAGCTAATTTTGATCCGGTTAATCGTAAGAATCCGGAATAAAGTCTTTTTGTTACTTTCCGGCCAATATTGGTTCTTTTCCAGGATTTCCAAATCTTTTTTAAGATCCCCTTGAGAACACCGGATACTGAGCCAGCTAGAACACTTACTAAAAAACCTGAGCTGCTCATTTTTAATTTAATGTTCAGTTGAACGATCTTCTTAAATACTAGGCATGTGTAGCACAGCTGTCTTCTTAAATGCTTGTAATGACGTCATATACTAAGCCTCGTCATAACAAACATGAAGACAACTAACTTCATGACAATGAAGTTACACAGCTCAATCCTTATAATGACGTCAGTCGACAGACACACGAACAAAACACTTATTTTTATATATATAGATATATATATACATATATCTACATATTTAAAAATATAAAGTTGTATGTCTGTTACACTATCTTATACATATATGAAAATAAGTTGTATGTATTTTTGTGTTGAGGGTTTGCATATGAAGTCAGAAAAATAAAGAAGAAAAAGAAAACTAAAAAATAAAAAATAAAAAAATAAAAAACCTAAAAAAAGAATTAAAAAAATAAAAAGGTAAAAAACTAAAAAAAAAATTAAAGCTGCATTTAAAAAATTGAAAGCAATGAACACTCAGTTATACTTGAGAAGCGAAGAATGTTCAGCAATCTTGAGACAGGTATTATAGTTTTCATTTATTAACAGATTTTTTTAATTGCCATAAAAGCCTTTGCTGTCAAAAACAAAACTGAACTAGTACATGGATTACTGTCTTACATTTCAACATAGCACGATATCTTCTTGCTCTGGCATACTGATTGGACAAATAATATATATATCAAATAATATAAAAATATTTGTAGCATTCTTTGTTTTTCGTTCAGATAAAAGTTAGAAATTATATTTCCTCTTATAAATGTTATCAGACGTTAGGCGTTTTCTTTCTAAAACACAACAAAAGCGGAGCTTTTGAGGATGTGCTAACATAAAAAAAGAAAAAGTATATTGGTTGAGCTAACATATTTTGTTGAATTGTGCAAATGTGTCGATATTCTCATATTCAACCCGCAAATATGCAGATACGGTGGTAAAATAAAGGCAATATGGTGGTATCATCATCATACCTGCAAATAATTTGGGAAAATTTTTCTGAACTGATATTGCCTGGAAGCCCCACCATTGCCAAGCGCCAGATTTGTATTCACCTATGGTTAACCACAAGAATGACAGAATATAAGGACATAATATAATTCTGTTGTTTAGAAAAAGCCAAAACGAATAATAATAACATTAAGAATAGGTAATACTAAGGACCACTGTCTTCATTAACAATTACAGATATGGCAATTAAGACAGAGGCTTCAATAACTATCATTGCCATAGTCTCTCAAGTTGTCATTGCTATCTAAAATATTAGTAGACATATGCATGATTATCCTAAATAATGTCCCTCCAAAAAATATCCACCTAGACCCCCTTACAGCACTCCTTCCTTCTATCTGTCATATAGAGTTGTCCCAATTATTAGAATGCGATCTAGGACACATTCTTCCAATAGCAAGGTGTTTACTGCCCAATAATAGAGCGTTTTGCAACCAAATTTTACATGAGTGAGTTTACCGGGTTGACATTAGAGCTTAGAGCTTCCTCCATTTGCTCCATCTCTGTTTTAATTAGCCTTTTAAATTATATATTACCCATCATATCAAATAACAGTTTTAACAAATTTTCAAGAAAATGTTCATGAATTCTTTGCCAAATATTAAATGATTTTTTTCTTAAAACATTTATTCTTCATGTTACCAAATTTGTTTTCCCTTCTTTTCAGTTTATTGACTTTTCTTTTTGTTTTCTAATTTTGACTCCGTTTAGGCTTGTGAAAGACCATTTCTTGAAATGAGCCTAATCTCATTTATCACAATATTATACCAAATCCCAGTTGGCATAAGAAAAAAGGAAAGTTCATTTATCTTTGTATTTACAGCAAGTCCATATCTTAAATAAACAATACATTGCGTCTTCATGTTTTGTATGCAAAATCCTGGGAGAAATACCAGTCAGAAACACCATCAATTTTTTTCTGAAGGGGATGACAGATTAACTGAATCAGACAACATATATTGAGCCTATGGAAACAATTGAAAAAACAATGAGTATACATGCCTGTCAGACAACTAGCAACAAATGGAGCCTATAGTCTTTATGTGAAGATTGGATAGAACATTTCGCATAATTTGGGCAAAACTTTATTAAATAACTACCTGAACATAGTCTGAAGATTGGCCAACCTTTGAATTTAGCCGTGACATTGAAGCTGCTATGGAGGATAGATTTGGAATTATTTCTTCAGTTAATCCTACTTCTGCTTTTTCTTATCCCATTTTTCTATAATGAACAAGAGCTAAGAGCTCATATGGCACTTGTAACGAGGTCGGAAGAGCCAAAAGCTCATATGGTATGAGCTCTAGAAAAATTCTAAAAATAAAAAGATTGCTTTAGAAGGAAAATCAGAGGCTTAATGCCGGTCGGGATATAGAATAAGAGCTCCGAGTCACGAGGTCCTTCTAAATATAAAATTTCATTAAGATCCGATCACCCACTCTAACTTGAAACTACCTCAATTTCTCTAATTTTCCTCTCTCTTTAGCCCCCCCAGATGGTCGAAAGTTAAATTGTTCGTGATCCCAGTCAAATTCAACATGTACCCAACAAAGTTCTGCATGCCCCCTTCTGGTTGATTTATGTTTATATCCTTTTTTCTCTAAGGTTTTTCAACCTTCTACACTCGTAGAAGGATGGCCGCAATCGAAGAAGTAAAAATCGTTTGATGAAACCTTCCTTCAGTTGGGGCAAAATCCATCTTGAATGGATTAATTCACTCAACAAATATTGTGTTAGTTTTTCATCGACTATTTTCTTAAATTTTGTTAGGCACTCCTGGTCCAGTAATTGCAAGCTTCCCTCGTTCTTACTCAGAAGAAACAACATCTCAATAGTTTTGATGGCTTTCTTATCAGGAGTGCTTAGTCGATTGTAGAATAGATCAAGGGCTCTTAAGCTGTTTCTTTGGGAGCTTCTAGTCAGTCGAGCAATTTTTCTGATGCCACTGTCTCTGTAAATCAGTAAAGCTAATTTTGATCCGGTTAATCGTAAGAATCCAGAATAAAGTCTTTTTGTTACGTTCCGGCCAATATTGGTTCTTTTCCAGGATTTCCAAATCTTTTTTAAGATCCCCATGAGAACACCGGATACTGAGCCAGCTAGAACACTTACTAAAAAACCTGAGCTGCTCATTTTTAATTTAATGTTCAGTTGAACGATCTTCTTATATACTAGGCCTGTGTAGCACAGCTGTCTTCTTAAATGCTTGTAATGACGTCATATACTAAGCCTCGTCATAACAAACATGAAGACAACTAACTTCATGACAATGAAGTTACACAGCTCAATCCTTATAATGACGTCAGTCGACAGACACACGAACAAAACACTTATTTTTATATATATAGATATATATATATACATATATCTATATATTTAAAAATATAAAGTTGTATGTCTGTTACACTATCTTCTACATATATGAAAATAAGTTGTATGTATTTTTGTGTTGAGGGTTTGCATATGAAGTCAGAAAAATAAAGAAGAAAAAGAAAACTAAAAAATAAAAAAGAAAAAACCTAAAAAAAGAATTAAAAAAATAAAAAGGTAAAAAACTAAAAAAAAATAAAAAACTAAAAAAAGCTAAATAACTGAAAAAGACGGAATTTTGATGCTAGTAGACATATCAAAAGAATTGGATTTTTATACTTATTTTAAATATATAAGTTTCATCAACTTTAGTCTTACTCATCAAAAGTTAGGAACCTGAGAAAATTTGTCTTGTTTTGGAAAATAGGGGGAAATATCCCTTAAAAGTCATACGATCTTAACGAAAATCACACCATCGAATTCAGCGTATCAGAGAACCCTACTGTAGAAGTTACAAGCTCTTATCTACTAAAATGTGAAACCTTGTATTTTTTGCCAGACCGATCACGGGTGCATGTTTATTTGTTTATTTTTTTTCCCCAAGGCTGATCGTATTGACTAAGTGATCCTAGAATGTTGCGAGAGGGCTCATTCTAAAGGAAATTAAAGGTTCTAGTGCCGTTTTTATGTGACCGAAAAAATTGGAGGGCACCTAGGCCCCCTCTAAGCATCGGCACTGTTTCTGTTTTTCTTGCCTGTTTCTGTTTCTGTTTTTACAAAAAAACAGAACAGAAAACAGAAACAGGCTACCTGTTTTTGTTTGACCTGTTTCTGTTTCTGTTCTATTTTTTTTTTTATCTGTTTTTTTTCGTTTCTGTTTTTTTTTATCTGATTTCTGTTTTTTTCTTCTTTTTTTCGAATGCCGCGCTATCTAGCGGCCATGATACCGAAATCGTCCTTTGTCAACAAGAAGAAGAGTAATTTCTTTGATATTCAGGAGAAATCATAGCGAAATCTAAACTAGAAGCTCGATTTCTTTGCTAACCTCCGTCTAATTTTGTGTGCTGGACCAAGCATCCCAAAGGTAAAAATTATGAATAGTTAAATTAGACCAGCCATGCTCGTCTATTTGAACTTTTGTAGGCATGAGGGTTCTAGGCCTATTGTTATCAGTCAGTTCATTCCAGATACAGCACAAGCCCATTTAACTTCTTCCTTTTTTTTTCTTTTTTGTACTATGCTGTAACTCAGACTTATTTTATCCCTAGTACCACACAATTGGACATGCAGAATTCAAATATCACATTGATTTTTTTTTAATTTTTTTTTTCAAAAGAATCATCACAACATTGTCGATAACTACATTGTATGCAAAAATTAGTCACCCTGACTAGGTGTATCAGGATTCTTGTAGGAGAAATGCCTGTCTGTAATTTAAAAAAAAACTGATTTATATGACTTTCAGGTACTACTGCAAAACTGTCATGGATGTTTCCTCTGATGAAGAGGTAGTAGTTTTACCTAAAATCATAAAGAAAAAGCCAGTTTGGGCTAACTATGGTGCGAAAGACAAATGCAGCATCACCTGCAAGGTTTGCAAAAAGACTATCAAGGCTAGTGGAGGTTCTTCAACTACTTTTGTCAATCACCTGGAAAATGTTCATAAGATTAAGGTGAAAGTACAGTCATCTGCCTCTACTGCACCAGCACGGCAGGTGCTGGTGCAGTAAAGTACGGCAGGTCATGGATAATGTTGCCAGTGGCCCAGAAGCTGTATTTGTTGTACAGTACAGGGTTCATTGCCAGGATGTGGGATAGCTGAAGAACAGCCAAAGAACCAAAAGAGTAATTTTTCTTTCTCTACAAAAGGAACTAGATATATTCGTTCTCTGATGTTGCGCAACCGCTCAAGTCAACTTAAATTGACAAAACAGTGTGTAAGAACAGTACTTGCAGACAAGTTACCACTTTCCATTTTTGACAAGCAAGCCATGCGTGGACTGATACACTCCTTGACAGGCGGTATTTTGCCTCCATCGGGTCACACCGTAAAAAGGCATGTGTTTCAAGCAAAGAAAAAGAAACTGTTGAAACTGAAATTGGATATGAATCAGGCACGAAAGGTATCTCTAACATTTGACTGCTGGCCATATACAGGGGGAGGATACTTGGCAGAGACAGTACATTACCCCAAGCTAGTCAGTGGAAAATGGGTAGGTCACAGTTGCATCTGGCAGTTGCATCTGTGCAAAGACCAAATTCCATCTCTGCACTGAACATCGAAAATGTGGTTAAAGCTTACGAGGAGAGTTCCCGTTTATCTTGTAGAGCGGAGGCGAAATGGGCTGTCGGTAAGTCAAATGCAGTTCCAAATCTGTCTAGATATTGGGTTAGAATCTGCTCGATTGTTACTTTGTAGAAGTTTCCTATCTCTTCAGGCAGATAAGAAAAGGCTCCAAAGCTTTCTTTGTAGGCTATGAAAAATCCAGACCGTGTTCAGACGCTTTAAAATCGGAATAATATCCTTCAACTTATTTTATTCTATGATTATTTGGCTTATTCTAAACTAGAGTAAAGTAACCAAACATTCATCAACATAACATACCTTTCCTCCCAACTGAAGTCACAACTCCCAGGGGGGCGAGTTAATTCTTGGCCTCCACTGATGAGTAGAAGGTGGAAAAGATTATCATCGGTCCAAAAAATGCCTTTGAGTTATGTTTACTTTCGAGAAAACAAAAGAAATGTACAAATTTTCGTCCCCAGTTTAGGCAGGATTTAGGGGACGAATTTTTTGTTTCTTTGCTTTACTGTTGGCTCTTATAGAAAAACTTTCTGAATTCTATGTTTGGAGAAGTTAAGGGAAACTTGAGAATAAAATTATATGTCATTAATGTAAGAGGTCTTGCTATTTTTCCCTCTCCCCTCGCCATTCCGTCGTCCTTCTGCCTCTTGTTTTTAACCTAATTAAGGTGATACTTTTCTTCTAGGTAACGGATCCGTTCGACTTCTGGAGTCAGAATCACATTCCGGAGCTGACAGCTTGGGCTCTGGACAACCTCATAGTACCCACCACAAGCGTGCCTAGTGAGCAGGCTTTCACCGTGGCTGGGTACTTTGTTAGAAAGCAGTGTTCCAGAACTAGCGACAGAACTCTGGAAACCAGAATGTTTCTTAGTGATACATTTTAAAATGTTGAATCAGTAGGGTATATTTCATTTTATTTGTTTTTTATTTTCATATCGATAACTGAATAAAATATGATATCTGATTGGGGGTCTTAAGTGGCTATAGGCATATATTCTTGTCCCACCTAAAGGTCGTAAGTACCAGTAGCCTATAAAGAGTGGGGGCTAGAGATTTTTTGACAACCGCGGTGTATAATTCTGCTATTCTTATTGAATGTAGAAAAATCTTAGTAATGTCAAGCAAGTCACAGAAAACAAAAGAAATGTAAAAATTTTCGTCCCCGGTTTAGGCAGGGTTTATGGGACGAAATTTTTGTTTCTTTGCCTTACTGTTGGCTCTTAGAGAAAAGCTTTCTGAATTCTATGTTTGGAGAAGTTAAGGGAAATTTGAAAATAAAACTATATGTCACTAATGTAAGATTTCTTGCTATTTTTCCCTCTCCCCTCTCCATTCCATTGTCCTTCTGCCTCTTGTTTTTAACCTAATTAAGGTGATGCTTTTCTGCAAGGTAACGGATCCGTTCGATTTCTGGAGTCAGAATCGATTTTTTTTTCGACGATCTTTTGTAATAAATGAGTGACAAAGAATTTGAGAATAAATGCAATTCGGCCGTTAGGCCTAAGAATTTTTGGTGAAATTGCACCCGATTGGACGCATTTTATGACAAATTTCACCCCCCCCCCTAAAAATACGCTAGTGTGTTGAATTACACGAAGCTGCTCATCTTTTGTATGTAAGTAAAAGGATTTAACAAGAAGATGTTTTCTTTCCTATTAGAAATAGAAGAAGTAAGGAAAAAACAGGAAAAACAGCTGTTTTTTTTTAACAGCTGTTTTCTGTTTTTTCCAAAAACAGAACAGATTACAGAAACAGGTCACCTGTTTTTGTTTGACCTGTTTCTGTTCTGTTTTTTTTCTAACTGATTTTTCTGTTTCTGTTTTTCTCAGAAACAGAAACAGTGCCGATGCTTAGCCCCCTCCCACGCTAATTTGTTCCCAAAGTCAACGGATCAAAATTTTGAGATAGCTATTTTGCTCAGCATACATAATAAAACTATAAAAACAGAAGTTCGTTATGTAAGTTAATTTGTAAGTTACTTATATTTTTTACTAATAAAAAAGTTCGTTAAAAATTAAAAGTTCTATATGCCTTTTTAAGTAACCGAAAAATTGGAGGTTAACTAGCCTCCTCTCCCACTCTGTTTCTCAAAATCGTCTGATAAAAACTAAGAGAAAGCCATTTAGCAAAAAAAAAATTAAAAGACAAATTTTGTTTTAATTATTCATTCGCGGAGAGCCAAAATCAAACATGTATTAATTCAAAACCATTCAAAAATTAAATATGAAAAAACAAGTTTTATTAACTGAAAGCAAGGAGCGACATTAAAACTTCAAACGGACAGAAATTGCTCCGTGCATGAAAGGGCTGTTCCTTCCTCAACGTCCCGCTCTTTACGCTAAAGACATTTACTGTTTTATAAAGTAGAATTGAGAGAAAGAGTCAAAATTTAAATCTGTTTTTTTTATATCTATAGGTATCAAAATTCCGCAGTTTTATTAAAAATCGAATCATTTTTTAGAATTTTGGTTACTATTGAGCCGGGTTGCTCCTTCCTTACAGATCGTTACCACGAACGTTTGACAGAATTTAAGTTTTTGTGAGCTTCACTGTTTATTTTTTCTATGGCAATGGAGGCAGTCACCCTCCTCCCCCAATAAGTTGGAAAATATTATAGTTTATTTAGTAAACCTAACTTAAAATAAGACTATGCTAAGAGGTAAATTTTAAATCATGGTATTTATGTGAGGGAGCTAAATTTATAACAAGGGGTTAGAATTATATATATATATATATATATATATATATATATATATATATATATATATATATATATATATATATATATATATATATATATATATATATATATATATATATATATATATATATATATATATATATATATATATATATATATATATATATATATATATATATATATATATATATATATATATATATATATATATATATATATATATATATATATATATATATATATATATATATATATATATATATATATATATATATATATATGTATATATATATATATATATATATATATATATATATATATATATATCAACAGAATCAACAGTTTTTTACCTTTTGTTACTCCCCTGTTTATGGGATTCAAACTGATTGTGCCTTGGGATATCAAACAGTTCGTGGTAACGAAATTAAAGTAAGGAGCGACCCGGCTCAATAGTAAACGAAACTCTAAAAAACGGAATTTTGATACTAAAAGATATATCAAAAGAATCGTATTTTTTATCCTGATTTTTAATATATAAGCTTCATCAAATTTAGTCTTTTTCATCAAAAGTTACGAGCCTGAGAAAACTTCCCTTATTTTGAAAAGTAGGGGGAAACACCCCCTAAAAGTCATGGGATCTTAACGAAAATCACACCATCGCATTCAGCGTATCAGAGAACCCTACTGAGAAAATTTCAAGGTCCAATCTACAAAAATGTGGGATTTCGTATTTTTTGCCAGAACACAAATCACAGGTGCGTGTTTATTTGTTTGCTTGTCTGTTTTTTTTTTTTTTTTTTTTCCCAGGGGTCGTCGTATCGACCAAGTGGTCCTAGAGTGTTGCAAGAGAGCTTTTTCTAACGGAAATGAAAAGTTCTAGTGCTCTTTTTAAGTGACCAAAAAAATTGGAGGGCACCTAGGCCCCCTCCCACGCTCATTTTTTCCCAAAGTCAACGGATCAAAATATTGAGATAGCCATTGTGTTCAACATAGTCGAAAACCATAATAACTAAGTCTTTGGGGATGACTTACTCCCCCACAATCCCTGGGGGAGGGGCTGCAAGTTACAAACTTTGACCAGTGTTTACGTATAGTAATGGTTATATGGAAGTGTACAGACGTTTTCAGGGGGATTTTATTTTGTTTGGGGGTGGGGCTGAGGGGAGGGGGCTATGTTGGAGGATCTTTCCTTGGAGGAATCTGTCATGAGGGAAGAAAAATTCAACGAAAAGGGCGCAGGATTTTCTAGCATTACTATAAGAAAACAATGAAAAATAAACATGAAAACGATTTTTTCCAATGAAAGGAAGGAGTAGCATTGAAACTTAAGATCTGATCACCCACTCTAACTTGAAACTACCTCAATTTCTTTAATTTTCCTCTGCCTTTACCCCCCCCCCCCAGATGGTCGTATCGGAGAAAACGACTTTATCAAGTCAATTTGTGCAGCTCCCTGACACGCCTACCAACTTTCATTGTCCTAGCACGTCCCGAAGCACCAAACTAGCCAAAGCACTGAACCCTACCACCTAACTCCCCCACAGAGAGCGGATCAAGTCCGGTTACGTCAATCACGTATCTACAACATTTACAAGCGTTTTTCAAGATTTCCGGTTTCCCCCTCCAACTCCCCCAAATATCAACAGATCTGATCAAGATTTAAAATAAGAAATCTGAGATATGAGTTCCTACTAAATATCAAAGTTCATTAAGGGCTGGTCATCTGTTTTTAATTTAAAAATACCTCAATTTTTCTAGTTTTTCCAAATTAACAACCCCCAACTCCCCCAAAGAGAACGGATCCGAAACAATTATTTCAATTTCGTATCTATAACTTGTGCTTATTCTATCCATCAAGTTTCATCCCAATCTCTCCACTCTAAGCGTTTCCCAAGATTTTCCGGTTTCCAAGATTTTTGTTTCCCCCTCTAGCCTAAGTAAATTTGCAGGGCCAGATGGCTTCCACCCCGTCTCTTGCATGAATGCAGAACAGAAATAGTTTACCCACTCTCAAAGCTCATCAGACTATCTCTTAATAGCTCAAAGCTTCATGCAGAGTGGAAACTGGCACATATCACCCCCATTCACAAAAAGAGAAGAAAAGATTCTGCAGATAACTACTGGCTTATTAGTATTGCCTCTGTTGTTGTTGTTAAGATTCTTGAACATATTGTCAACAAAGCAGTTATTGAGCATCTTGATCAGACTCATCTTCTCAACAGCTCTCAACATGGTTTCCAATGCAACAGATCAGTTGACACTAAGTTGCTCAAGTCATATGATTGTATTACAAAATTACTGGAGTTGGGAATCCCTGTTGACATGATCCTTCTTGATTTTTCAAAAGTATTTGACAAAGTTTGTTGTAGGAGACTTGAGCTTAAGCTACAATCTATTGGTTTGGAGGAAACAAATTCTTAAATGGATTCTGGATTTCTTGAGGAATCGTGTTCAGCATGTAAGACTGTTTGATGCAGATGGTAATCCTATTCTCTCCTCCTCTCAGAGTGTTATCAGTGGGGTCCTACAGGGTAGTGTTCTTGGCCCTAACATTTTCAATATAAAAGATCCTCCTCTAGCACTTAAAAGCAGGATGACGCTATATGCTGATGATTCCAAGGTAACTGATACAGCTAGCACTCTTGAGGATACATCCTAACTTCAGAAAAACCTTGATCTCTTTAGTGTGTGGACAGAATCTTGGCTACTCACTTTCAATGTGTCAAAATGTCATGTTTTACATTTTGGGCACAAGAATATCAATACAACTTACTCTCTTTATGGTCAGTCCCTTTCTCCAGTATTGGAAGAACGTGACCTAGGAGTAATTGTTGACGATCATCTTACATTTAGCACTCATGCAAAGAAGGCAGCAGCATCAGCTAGCTCTAGCTGATCAATCACTAGGGTTCATAAAAAGAACAATTTTCTCGTGTTCTCCTGAAATTCTGAGCCTTTTGTATGAAGGACTTGTTTGGCCAAGGCTTAAGACACGCATGGTCTTTACATACCCTTTTTTCAAAAAAGATTTTAAAATTCTTGAAGATGTCCAGAGAAGAGCCAATAAGATAGTGAGTGGACTGTATGAGCTCTGCTACCCTACAAGGCTCTGCAAGCTGAAACTCACATGATGCCATTCTGGTTCATAAACTTAATAATTCAAAGGCATTTCCTGATTGCTACCATCATATTTTGTTTTATTTCATTAGAATTAACCAAACTTCACTTCTTGACAGAACTTGAGTGTGATGGCTATATGACACAAATGCCAGTAAATTTTGCTTAGAGGACAGGAATGAGACAAAAAAGAAATATACCATTTGGTTCCATATTCGTTTTTCTTCCCAAATAATAATCACTGCCACTGCAATTGCATCCCAGTCTCCCTTTTCCTAATGGAGGAATTTAGCTGTAATATGTACATAAAAGCTTGTTGATTATCTGGGTTAGTCATTGTTTTTGTGGGTGTGCTTATTTCTCATCAACAGTTACAACTCACTGCTGCACCAAGCTTCCTGAGGCCAACACAGCTATCCATGTCTATCCCAATCAATTCAAAGCTTTCCTTTTTACACCTATCCTAAAAAGTTAAAATTTCCTTTAAATCCTTCCTTACAACCTTTTTGCATCCCAATTGAGGACAGTCTGAACTTTGTTTGACCCTAGATGGATGGACAAAAGGATAACATTTGGCAATCTTTCATTCTTCATTTACAAAATGTGTCTTAGCCATCTCAAATTTTCTCTCATTTTAGTCCAAGAAAGTGAAATAAAACCATTTTTTGTACAGCTTGTAGTTTGGCATCTCAAACTTTTTTTTTGTGAAAAAAAAACACCCTTGGCCTTAGCTATTCTACTTTTAAAATCTTCACTATATCAATTATCTTTATTAGTAATATTACCCAGATTATTGGTGCTATCCGTCTGATTGATCTTCTTATAACCAACATCACCTCTATTTATTCCTTGTCTAAGCAAGTTGGTCTTTTTTATATTAATTTTCAAACCTATTCTTGTGCCCTAAACTCTCAAAATTTTCAAAAATTCACTAAATTTCGTAAAATTTATATCCTGGATATTCAAATCATCTACAAAATCTAAGTCTAGAAGTACTTTACTTCCCATTTGATTCCATGGCTTCCCATATTATTTACTGAGTTTGTGAAGAAGGCCACATAAAGGCCTAGGTTACACTAAACACAAAAGTATCAGGGTCTTTTTTAAACCAGTATTATAAGCCAACTGCTGATGAGACAAAGAGAAAATGGCCAACCTTCAAAATTTATATATAGCCTAGGCAATCTTTTGGTACTACTTTGTTGTTGCCACCAGGCTGGCCCCTCCAGACAGAAACAGTATAAAACTCTTAAAATTACCTTTAAAACATCTTAAAATGCTTGCTTATATAATTCCTAAAAGAAATCACTTCACTTTGTCCCCCCCCCCAAGGGTAACATAAAACTTTATGGAGAATATATAAATTTGGCTTCAGTATATGTTTGACCCTATTGGAGTGGGGGTAAAATTTGACATTCTTTTAGGAATAGTATATGTAAATGTTTTAGATTTAGTAAGTACTATTTTTTCAAATTTTAATGTTTCCTACTGGAGGGGCAGATACTAAACTAGTATCTTTTACATTTTTTAGTAAAATTCTAGTTGATTGACTTTTGGCTATCTCAGAAAGGGGTTAGGTTAGGGAAATGAAACTGTCAGGGATGAGTCAAAAGGCTAAAGTATGTCCTGGGAAGGTATTTTGAAGTACCCACCTCCACTCCTTCTCCCCCTAGAGGACCTTTATAACAAATTTGTGTTATAAAAGTGAAACCTAGCAAAATAGATCTTCTACTTGAATGAAGTACAACAAAATTGTTTTCAGCTTCATAACTTTACTCAATCCCAATTTATAAGGCTTTAAAGATACGCAAATACTTTTCCTAAATTTTGAAAAAAAAACATTGATATGGCTAAGAATTCTACTCAAATAACCAGGAATTGTATTTTTAGAACTAATGGCAGAGAAAAGGCAACTGGTAACTGAAAAATAGCCAAAAGTCAATCAACTAGAATTTTACCCATTTCCCTATACAACCTAAGCCTATGTCTAATAGTATTGAGGGCCAGGGAGTAGATCATCATTTTAGGAAGGTTACAATTTGAATGAGGAATTTAATGGTACTAGGTTACTCTTTTGTTAATATAGCATTTGCTATTAGGGCCTAGGCTATTTCCTTTAAACAAGGAACATTAATACAGAATTACTGTATCTTTTGAGTTCATAAATTTGCTAAACACTGAATTAGGCTGAAAGTTTTAAAGAATTTAGAAAAGTACATCTTAAAAATCAAAATTCTAGTTAACTGATCTCTTGCTAGGCCTATATCAGAAAGGGTTTAGGTTAGGAAAATGAAACTTTGAGGGATGGGTCTACAGGCTAAAGTATATCCTAGGAAGGTATTTAAAAGTACCCACATCCACTCCTTCTCCCTCTAGAGGGCCCTGAAATTTGCCTACATGACAGGTCTATACCTATTGAAATTTTGACAAAACAACATTTTACCTTAATTTTCAGTTACTAATTGCTTTTTCTCTGCCTTTAGTTCTGAAAATGCAACTCCTGTTATTTGAGTAGAATTTTGAGCCATATCAATGTTGTTTTTTTTCAAAATTTAGGAAATGTAGCTATTTGCATATCTTTAAAACCTTATAAAATAGAATTGAGCAAAGTTATAAAGCTGAAAACAATTTTGTTGTACTTCAATTAAGCAGAAGATCTATTTTACAAGGTTTCACTTTTATAACACACATATTTTTAAAGGTCATCAAAGGTCAGGGCCCTCTAGAGGGTGAAGGAGTGGAGTTAGTTGCTTCAAAACACCTTCCTGGGACAAACTATAGTTTGTAGATTCATCCCTGAAAGTTTCATTTTCCTAACCTAAACCGTTTCTGAGATAGCAAGAAGTCAATTAACTAGAATTTTACCCAAAATTGAAATATGGCTTAGAATTTTACTAGAATCACTATAATTGTTTTCTATGCCTAGAGTCAAAGAAATAGCCTAGAATCATACCAACTCTTGCATGCTTTATCAGGTTGGCCTACTATCCCTGACCTGTAATTTTAAGAAATTTCCTAAGCCCTAAAGATCGGGAAGGTGATGAGATGGGAGCATGAAAACATGTTTCAGGGCATAGGCTACATCATTCAAGCAGAAGATTATTTTGCAAGGTTTCACTTTTATGACACACATAGGCCTAATTTTAAAGGTCAGGACCCTCTAGAGGGAGAGAAGGTAGGTACTTCAATATACCTGTGATAGGTTGTGTTACTGTTATTGCATCTATGGTCAAAAAGCAGCTCAAAAGCCAGAACAACAATGCTAGGCTAGTTTTGACAACATTCATCCCTTATTGTTAAAAGGAGCTGCAAGTGAAATTGTCTCAACACTGACAATACTTGTCAATCACGGATTGAGAAAGAAGCCCTGGGCACTAACTCAAATTAGAAAACAATTTAGCCAAGCCAAGAAAAATAATAGGCCTAGCCTATATGGGATTAAGCTGGCTAACCCTTGGAAGGCTAGCTAGAATTCATTAAACCATTATGGAGTAGGGCGAGGGTATATAAATAAGTGGTTTCAAAGACAATAGAAGAAAACCAAACCTGTTTATCCTAGCTAAAGTCAAATATTTTAATTCCCTGTCTTGTGTTCAAATGAATTATGGATGCATTTAGAAAGATAACTTAATTTTACTTGCTCAGGCTGAAAAGATTTCTTTAGAGTGTATGGGTGTGTTCCTACAACTTACTGAAGTAACTGAATGGTTACTAATTCTGTTCCCAGCGGGAAAATGGTTACTGCCCAATCCACTGGGAAAGCAATTTTCTTACCATGTTTGAAAGCACGGTTAGCTCAGTAAGTACATCATTCAGCTTCTTCAATAAACATAAATATGGACAAATGAAGTTATGGACTATCAAGTTATTTGTTTGCAGAAGGTGGGGCAGTGGTTGCTCAAAGGAAAGAGGGATTTCACCCAGGTTAGTAAATTACCATATTTTGGAATCTACCTTAAAGGACATCCTGAATACTAGGCTATCTTTTGGCAATTAGGCTAAGACAATGAAAAACTTATTATTTAATCTTTAAATTCAAAGATTTAATTTTTCTGGCATATCCAGGTAACATTGTTACCTTAAAATACCACCTGGAAGCATTTTAGGGATTGACTTGTTCCAGGCAACTTTGTTAAGCTATGTTAAATTGCCACTTGGGAGTATCCTGAGGATTGAATCCATTTAGACTTTGTAAACAGGCCTAGGTGAAGTATTACAGATAAGTTGAGGATTTATGGGGTGCCAAATCATAGCTCAGAGACTGTCTGTAATCCTATGGCAGAGACAGGCTAGTGTAGACTATTCAGAGTCTTCTAAAGGGTGGTAATTTTATCCTTCTGTAGGAACAATATCCTTCAAATTTTATTTCTGCTCTAATAATACAGGAGCAAAAAATTCTTTTAAAAATTGCCATTAACCCTTTCAGTCATTTTGTTCTCAGTTGAGAACATACCATTATCTGCCACCTAGTGTCTTATGTTACAGGTAAATATGCATTCAAATTAGCGCGCCATAAGCTTCATTCATCAAGAAATAATCTGAAAAAAGTTTGAAAGTTCTAACTTCAAAACTCCATTTTATACAAAAGTTTGAAGTGGAGGAATGGATGGATCTCAAAAAAGTGCAGAACCAGGTAAGACTCCAGTCTATGTGTAAGAATATGGATGAATCTAAGGCCATATCTAACAACTAATACTTAGACAAGGTAAGTAAAGACATCTAGTGGCCAAAAATAGACTAACTGCGTGAATACTGGACGGCAGGCGATTTTTCTCAGACTACGTGTCCTCAACCGAGTACAGTGTGATCAACGCATAGCAAACTGAGCAAGCGGCGTGTAATTTTTACATTGCTTTTTTCGCTGTTTCTTTCAAATATAATATTCTATGTACGGTGAATTTACACGTGGTAAATCTATTTGAAAAATTCTCGGAAGGAGAGGGGAAACGTAAAAGCTGTAATTTGTACATTTCTTTGACTAAGTTGGGTTGTTGGGTTGTAAATAAGGGTTGTAATTTGTTGGGGTTGTAAATGCTAAGTTGGGTTGTAAATTTGTAAATTTGAAGTTGGGTTCTAGATGATTTTCCTAGGTTGTTTCCTTAAGAAGAACTTTGATTGTTGTTCATAGAACTATAAGACTTGTTTGGTCCTGAGATTTAGTTATTTTTCTGTTAAAATTCTTTTTAAACTTCCACCAGGCTGATAAAAAAATATTTTAATTTTGGTTGTTAAACACACACAATTTGAAATATATACTTCAAAATATGAAAAATATAATTCATAGGCAGCGCATTTGCTTCTTTTTTGTTTTCCCCAGACCAATTCGAATGGTACGAGTGGTCTTAAAAACTTAAGAGGGGACCCATTTGATTGGAATTTCAAGTATCCTGATTAGGAATTGAGAGTTATTAGAGGACAACCAGCCACTCCCAAGCCATTTTTTCTTAGCATAGTTGAAAAGCCCAGTAACTATGGACCTAGGGGTGTCATGCCCCTCTGACAAGGGATATTAATTGTGCAAGTCGACCATTGTTTACATTTAAGGTGTCATTAGTGGGACAAAGGGTCTGTTTGAACCTGAAAGTATGAAAAGGCTGAGAGCATTAAGGTAAAACTTTTAGGGCATGCTATGGATGAGGTTAATTTAGATGTTCATCCAGGTTTACCAAAAGGTGCATCTGCAATATCCCAGGAATGGCTAAGGGTGGGTTGTTAGTTTGAAATTTCCAAGGAATGTTCAGCAGTATGTTAAACTAGATCAAAATACACTATTTACATCTATGTTTTCCGAAATACACTTAGGAACTTACTGTATATCTTAGGAACTACTAAGTGTATTATTGAAGCTTTTGAAGTGTCATTTTTGTAAACGATATGGGTTAAAAATAAATTAATTAAATAAAAAGTCATGATGTGCATCTATATGGTCAAAAGGATACATCTGTATAGTGTAAGAAACAGCTAAAGATAATAAAGATAAAATAAACAGCTAAAGAAAGTTGTATCTAGAAATGTTTTATTATCACTTCTACACCGTTTTCTTTATCCTAATAATGACAAACAGGGCAATGAGTGCAGTTTTACAACTATTTTTTTCAGGTCCTTTGCAGCGTCCAAGGCGTTTGTGCGTCAACCAGCAGCAAATTTTGAACATTTTTGATCAAATTGACAGTGACATCTCCGATACAGACCTTCTGGATAGCGACGAGGAGCAGGACGATTACAACCCTCAACCCAATGCAGGAACGGCAGCAGTGAGTTCCAGTGAAAGTGCATCAACTGAAGGCAAGGAAGTTGATGTAAGACCTCCACCGAGCAAGGGCAGAACCAAGGTTTGGAAGAAGAAAAAATTTGATAAAGCTTATAAAAGCACAGCCCCAAGTCTACCTGTACCAGGTCATGATTAGCCTATAAACTATTTTGCAGAATATCTAACAGAAGATTTTTTTGAAATCACTGCGAACCAAACCATCCTGTACTCCGTCCAGAAGACTGGAAAATCCATTGATACTAACGCAGTCGAAATGAAGAAGTTTTTTGGGATTCACGTTGCCATGGGGGTTTTCAATCTCCCACAATACCGGATGTACTGGGGTACACGAACGCGCATCCCACTCATCACTGATATGATGAATTTCAACAGATTTTCCCGCCTTCGGTCCTTTGTTCACATGGTTGATAATGCTTCCAAAGACCCTGATAACTTGGATCGTCTTTGGAAAGTGCGACCTATTATTGATATTGTGCAGAAGAAAACGCAGACTATTTCTCTGTCTGAGCACCTCTCCTGTGACGAGCAGATGGTCCCTTTTACTGGAAACCTTGATATCAAACAGTATATTCGGGGAAAACCTTGCCCATGGGGCATCAAAATCTTTGTGCTGTGTAATGCGGATGGAAGAGTACTCTCTTTTGAAATTTATCAGGGCAAAAAGACGAACATGGCTGAAGAGTAAAAAATCTTTGGCCTCGGAGCAGGTATGGTTTTGAATCTTGCTGGACAACTTCAGCTTGCGGAATTTACTAAACTTTATTTCGACAATTTCTTTACGTCTTTGGCTTTGCTGGAAAGACTAAGTGAGATGGGCCTCTACAGAACAGGCACTATATGAAGCAACAGGCTTCAGGGAGCTAGGCTGGAAACTGATTCTGACATGAAAAAGAGAGGAAGGGGATCATTCTGTGAAGTAGTGGCTAATAGTGGAGATACCTGCTTGGTGAAATGGATGGACATCAGATCAGTTATCCTTGCATTGAATATGATTTGAAGTGGAGCAGTGAACAAGGTATGCAGATGGTGTAAACAAACAAAAGCCTACTTGCAGGTTGACCAGCCCCAAGTTGTATCCCTGTATAACCAGTATATGGGTGGAGTGGACAAGATGGATCAAATGCTATCATATTACCAAACATTCATTAGATCTAAGAAATGGACCATGAGACTGATCTTCCACATGGTCGACCTATCCATCTGCAATTCATGGCTAGAATATGTAGCTGATCGGAAGGCCAAAGCAGAACGCTCAATGGACTTGCTCTCCTTCCGCACGGAAATAGCAGAGGCGCTTACGTCTGCTGAAGGCATGACCCCCAGAAGAAGGGGTCGCCCAAGGTCTCTCACCTCTAGTGAGGAGGACGAACATGAAAATGTAGACGAATCAGCATCTCGCAAAAGAAAGTTGAAGTTTCAGCGTCCATGCTCAGCAGTGAAAAATGATGCATTCTCTCATTGGCCTCAAAAAGTAAAGGGCCAGAGTAGGTATAAAAACTCGCCATGCGTGTTGAAAACTCGCACTATGTGTTTGAAATGCAATGTTCCATTGTGTCTAGAAGAGGACAGGAACTGCTTCAAAGAGTTCCACATTAAAAAGTGAAATTTGTCTGTGCTTAGTATTTTTTTATAACTTCTCAATAAACTCACTATATCTGATGAAAAACTACAAAGTTGATCACACTGTCCTCAACTGAGTACACGCTAGAAAACATAGAAAGGTTCCTCCAAAAAATTGACAATGATTAGGTACCCCAAGGTGTCATGCAGTCTGGTTTTTAGAATTTTCCATCGAAGGAAAATAATTCGTGACTGAAAGGGTTAAGAGGTAAGATATCAGCTAAATTGCCTGTATAAAGCAAACTAGCCTACCTAGGGAGCCAAAAAACTTGAATATGTTTAACTGCTTCTTCAACAGTTGCAATAGATCTGACAATGAGTAAAGTATGGAATTTAAGTCAGAAATGCCTTTTATGCTTTTTCTATTCTCACCAGAATAAAACACAAATCCTATGTTGACTTGCACAAAAACTTCAAGATAAGGTGTAGTAATTGGTCCTTTAGCCTGATGTAGCTGCTATTTGCTGCTATGAATGCATAGTTCATAATGGGAGCTTAAAATTGTCTTGGCAAGCTGCATGGTTAAGTGTATAAACCCTCTAGGCAATACTCTCTTTCTTTATATGCATATTATTATTTAAGAATGACCAAGCTTCACATTAATCTCCTTTCATGACTTATAGTTGAAATTTGCTAGGGAAGTGTTTATTCCACTAAAAACTCACCACCTATTTTTGAACTTCAATTATACAGCCCTGTTTTTGTTTACCCCCCTTTAGCCTGTATCCAGTTTCTGATAGCCATTTAAATTTCATTTTGTCTGTTGCTCATTTCCTGTCAATATTACTGAGGGGTCACAGATAAGAACTTGAGTCCTCATTGATAAATAATATGTGCTTGTATATATATAGCTTGTTGCTACTTATTTTTCTCTGGGAATACAATGTTTGATGTGGCATAAACCAAAGGAAGGACCTAAAGGCCTAGAGAAAATTTGTTAAAAAAACTATTTTTTATAATTGTACAATAATTATAGCCTACACAATTCTACATGCAGTCCTGCTCTTCTTTACCCCCAACCCTCCTAATATAGAAACAAAGCTGAAGTTACATGTTTCCCATTGATTCTGCCAATCTATCCCTCAACCTTTAACTCCCTGCTAATTGAAGCAAATGTGACATAGCATGAATGGGGGAAAAGGTAACAGGTGACAGAATACTTTGGAACTACATAATTTTGGCTATATATTTGCACATTAGGCAGGTTGGAGGTAAATTATAGTGTAGAGATGCATGCTTTTCCCTTTGGTATGTAGGCTAAGTAGAAGGTCACTTGTACCTGATGCTGTCCCTGTTGTTTTTAGTTGGATGGGAAACATCCAAAGAAAGTTCCCTTTGAAAAGGAAAGGTGAGATTGCCCAAAAGTAAGATTGAATTTGTCAAAGCTTGGAGGTTTGCTCCTTCAGTCTGTTTAAAGGAAAACGGATTCATAATTGAAGCTTTGTTCATTTCAATCTTAAGGGCAACCTATATTTGTGACAATTCATTAAATGGTTGTAAAGAGATACTTTTGTTTATTCATTTGTTCAAAACACAATAACAATAACAAATCCATGTGGCTGCATAAATTTGAACCCTGGATATATATGTATTAAACTATGAGATAAAACTATTTTTCTTTGTTTTTTGCATTTTCCCTGGTCTTGTGTTACCCTAGGTGTTGATTTAAGGGACCTACCTCAGTGCTGTGATTGATATATTTAGACTTTTGGGCAATTCATTTTGCACATCTTCTCGTTCTTCATTATTTACCTATACAGTGTTGCCGGTCTAATTTTGCGAAGTATCTGTTTTTCTGATAAAGCCACAGATTACGTAAGCTGAATCGTTTATCTTCTGCATTTGGGGAAACCTGTGCAAAAGAGAGCGATAACAAACACGAAGAGCCGTATTGGTACCGGCGGGATATCCATCCTTAAACTGATGGGGATAGGCGATTTGAGTATCCGCGCTTCCCACAGGTCCCCCAAGTTCTGAAAACCCCGTGATAAATTGATATCTGTTGGCTGAAATCTTTTTTTCCCCCGCATTTTTTTTCCAGCGATTTTTTCTCATATCATGCCGCCACCTAGCGAAATTAAGGCCACATCGTAGAAGACCAAAAACGACTCATATAAGTCCGAAAAAAGGATCCGACAATTGTCTTGCCTGCAATATTGTATTAGAAAATGATTCTTATGCCATTCTTTGTGATGGGTGTGACAAATGGATATGTACCGAGTGTCTAGACATGCCTGAACCTGAATATCTGCTTATCACGAAAATCTCCCGACGTGTAGATATTTGTATCAAGTGCCCAGCATGTAAATACGAATCAAAATCTGTTAATACTCAAAATCCTAGTGTTGAGAATATCGTGAAAGCTACAATAAATAGCAGGAAAAATGAGATCATTGCTAAAATCCCATCTCAAGTGGCCTTTCAAGAAATTGTCAAAGCATCCTTAAAAGACTTGGAAACATCATTAAAAGCTGAAATCTCACAAACTGTCAGTGAGATAAAATCACAAGTGTCAGCACTGGAAACCCGGGTGTCCAAAAAATGCTCACTCTCTGAAATGCGTTCCGAAGTCCAGACAGTATTTCTTCAAGAGACAACAAGCATCAAAGCCAATTTTACCCAGCATCTTGATAGTGAGATCCAGCGCCACTTTTCTGAAGAAAGGGACTGACAACGTAGACCCCTTAGCATTATTGCGTTTGGGATCCCTCCGCAACCCAATGACCAACTATTCATCAAGTCTTATATTGATCAAAAGTATAAGCTCAGAGACGTTCACATCAATAATGTGAGAAGACTTCCGATCCCTACTAACTCTCTGCCATCTGCACGCCCTCCTCCTGTCCTTTTTACTGTCCCAAGCCTGGACATCAAAGGTCAATCATCAACCGCTCCCGCGAGCTCCACGAGGATATACAATTTCGTGATGACGCATCCAAGACAGAAAGAAACAGGAGGAGGGCTTTAGTTGAGGAGTTGAAAAGAAGAATAAGCTCAGGGAGCCCAACCTCATGATCTTCAAAGGCCAAATCGTTCCAAAAAACGAGGCTGCTCATCGCAGTTGGGAAGCGCCACCCCGGTCCCCTCCAAAGCAATCCACGATGGAAACCTAGTTATATCATCGCATCCTCATGTAAATAGTTTTGTTTCCCCAGTGCTTCGTTTTGATAAATCGTCAGTTGATATTTCTTGTGAAGCTTCATCCAATCCTTCTCCAAATGTTTCCCATGTCGATTTAACAGCTATTTCTGCTAATGTTAATTCAAATGTTATATCTAATAATTTGCTCGTGTCATGTCAGAATTCAGCGGATTCAAGTTTTTCAAGTACTATATCTGATATTACCTCTGAGTCTCAACAGCCAAATTTCCCGAGTCAGAAGCCCCTTTCTGAAAATACTTTCCGTGTTCTTTCAAGCAATGTTGACTGTCTGACAAATAAGCTTCTAGAATCCGGAGTGCTTCTTAGGGAGGAAGCAGCAGATATTGCGAGTTTTGTTGAATTGTTACCGAAACATAGTTTTTTGGCAGTTACTGAAACATCCCTACAGATCTCGGGATATCAACTATTTAGCAACTTGGAGCGCTCAAATTGTCGAAGAGGAGTTGGTGTTTATGTAAGAGATGGTATCCAGGTTAGTGTTGTAAATCCTACTATGCTTGATATATCTTTGATAGAAAGCGTATGGCTTGATATCTCCATTGCTAATAAAAATTTGCGTCTTGGGTGCGTTTATCGAAGTCCAAGTGCTCCTTCCCTTGAAGATAGTGAATTGGCCCTCAAAACTATCATTGATGAAATGACATCTTCAATTTCCCTTCCTAGCTCATTTGAGTTAATAATCACTGGAGATTTTAATTTTCCTGCAATTGAGTGGGTTGAAGGAACTGGACATATTTCATATAATAGTAGAGACTCACCTTTTTTATCTTGCCTATCAAATAATTTTCTTCATCAGACTATTAATAAGCCTACACGCTATAGAGCTGATCAGAATCCCTCGCTGTTAGACCTTGTCATTTTGCGTGATAATGATTCCCTCATTCTAATGATTATTTACCGCCAATTGCTAGTAGTGACCATCTAGTTATTCTGTCTGTGTTGTCCCTAAATAGTCGTCCTCAACCTAATTCGTCCTCCGACTTTCACCGACTATGAGGCAATACAGCAAGAACTTTCATTTGCAAACTGGTCAATGCTTATCATTAGTGACATCAATGAGTCGTGGCTAAATTTCAAAAAAACTCTTCTTGCTCTGGAAAAGAAACATTCCAGGGTTATTTTTAGGAAACAGCCCAAAACACTTCCCTTCCTCACTAAGGAAGTTAAGAAGCTGATTAACCAGAAATCTAGAGCTTGGAAACGGTATATGAAGAAGAGGAACCAGGAGACCCTGTCATTTTATAAGGCAGTACGGAATCGTGAAACAGATTCTGTAAAACAAACTGAAATCTGCCTACGAGGAAAATTTGGCTTCTGAGATCAAGTTAAACCCGAAATCTTTTTGACGACATATCTCTTCTAAAAACCCAAATCATCATACTATTCCTGATCTTGTTGACCACAGTGTATTACGCTCATCTCCAATAGATAAGGCTGACATTCTAAACGCACAATTTGCTTCTGGCTTTACCCAAAATTCAGGCACCTCCTCACCAGATCCTCCATTGTATGAAGTGCTTTTCCCAATGCCTGATCTATCAGTAGGTGAATTAATGGTTTTCAATAGCCTTGAGAAGCTTGATGTAAATAAGTCTAAGGGACCAGACGGTGTTCATCCACGTCTTCTTAGGGAGTGTCGAAAAGCTCTCAGCTACCCCCTGTGCATGCTGTTCCGGTTATCTCTTCAAAATGGGGAACTACCGCATGATTGGAAAACATCTTATATAACCCCGATCCATAAAAAAGGACGAGAGACTCAGCAGAGAATTACCGTCCCATAAGCATCACCTCTGCAGTTGTTAAGGTGCTTGAGAGATTTGTTAATAAAGCTCTCATTGAACATCTTGAGGTCAATAATATCCTTTCCACATCACAACATGGTTTCAGATCTGGTAGATCTGTGGACACTAACCTTATCCAAACATATGAATTAGTGACTACACTGCTTGATGAGGGTTTTCCTGTCGACATAATTCTTCTTGATCTGTCCAAAGCATTCGACAAAGTTTGTCATGAATTCCTCATAATCAAATTGAGGGCTGCAGGTGTCAACGAAGGTGCTGTACAGTGGATTATGGGCTTCCTTTCTGAAAGATCACAGAGTGTCAGAGTTTTTGATTTGCAGGGAACTCCTCATTTCTCTTCTCCCACAACTGTATTACGTGGCGTGCCCCAGGGCTCTATTCTTGGACCAACACTTTTCAACTTCTATGTTAACGAATTACCCACCCTTCTTTCAAATCTTATTACCCTTTACGCTGATGACTCAAAACTAGTTGGAAAAGCGGCTACTCCCTCTGACCAGAAATCAATTCAAACAGATCTTGATAGTCTAGAAAGATGGGCTAACATGTGGCTTCTGACTTTCAATGTTGACAAATGCCATGTAATTCATTTTGGCAAAAATAACAAGCATCATAAGTATTTCCTTCAAGACAACTTCCTTTCTGCTGTTTCCGATGAAAGAGATCTTGGGGTTATTGTAGATCACCAATTAAAGTTTAGCAGCCATGCTAAGTCTGTTTCATCTTCTGCAAATAAAACCCTCGGTATCATAAAAAGAACCATCTCCAGCCGACACCCTAGAGTTCTTATGAAGTTATATAAGGCACTTGTACGTCCACGCCTGGAGGTTGGAATGTCATTGGCAGCCCCTTTCTTCAAAAACGATAGGAAGTTGCTTGAGGATGTCCAGCGTCGTGCCACTAAGATGGATACCAACATGAATAAATTTCCATAGGAAGAAATACTACGTCGTTTGAAGCTGCCGACGCTGACATACCGACGGAAAAGGGGTGACATTATTTTAACCAAAAAAATCCTCTCTAAAAATACTCTTCCCGGTCTCTTTGCACAGCCCTTGCATTCTGGTACTGGAGGACATTCTTTGAAGCTCTCTATGCAGCGTTCCACGAGTAGACATAGAAGCTACTTCTTCAGCCAAAGAATCATCAATATGTGGAACCAGCTCTTTGAAGAAACAGTTTCTGCTACTTCAATTGACATGTTCAAGTCCCACCTTGATAGGGAATGGCTCTGCCAGGAGTTCCTTTACAATTGGGAAGCTGCAGAGTCCTCCACAAGAGTCTAATCTAAAAGCCACAATCTACACCAAACGAATTCTTTTTTTCTCATGAAGCATCACAAGAATGGATAATCCTTACATCGCTCCAAGCTGCGATTTAAGGTAATTTAAGGTTTAAGGTAATTTAAATTGATATCAATTTCTTACAAATTATTTATTGATACCAGAGGTCCATTTGCAAGTTTTCACCTACTTTGTAATCCCTGGTCTCACAATTGCATTTAAATTTACTGAAGCTAGGAAATATAGAACTCCTATCTTTTTAAAGAAAATCAATCGATATAAATAGGTATTGTTGTATTTAAGCCCTAGGGCCATGGCAATTAAAAACAAAATAAAGGAGATTAACTTTAAAATACTTAACATTAAATAAGCATAATAGTCACAAAGAAAAACAAATAACAAAATTATACTTCTGTGCTTAGTTGCCAACCTGAGCAACTGTCATAAATTTTTTAATCTTGCAGAACATTCACCCCCATTACATTCACAAGCCATCTCTCATGACCCACACTCTTGTCCATACATCCACATTTCAGGGAAATGGAAGGACCATCATACTGGTATTCTTCATTTCTACTCATATTTAATGAGTTTGAAAGAAAGTTTCTATGGCTAAGTGAGTAGGCAAGTAAAGGACCTGGTGGTCCTTTGGCCAGGTGGTGCAATAGGAAGCTAGGGACCAGCCAGCCTATGCTCTTGCATGCCCTTCCTCCTTACTGTCCCTAGATTTCTCTCTGTAATCATTTAAAGTTGGTCCAATTCTAGCTCAGGTTAGTCATATCACCAACCCCTATCCAAAACCAAATAAACTGGCAATGCCAGGAATTAAACCTGTACCCCTTGGACAAAGCATTCCAACCCAGAGCGCTTACCACTTAGCAAGGAACACAATTGTGACCAGAGAACAACAAATATTTGATAAAACATAGAATATTGAAAAAAAAAACTTGCTATAGTTGTCCCACTACTGTCCCATAAATGCTAGAGGCCTATTTTATTTAGACAAATCAATTTAAGACAGGTATCAACAAAACTCCATCAGGGATTGTATTTGCTTAAGTTACAATCAAGCTATGTGAATGCTTAGCTTTGTGATATTCTAGTCTTGAAATAATAACAAAGAGAAAATTTATAGATTCTATTTATTTTTCACCACCTCATTTGAGTAAAATTATTTGTGACAGCCAAATGCCCATGGTTGGCTTAGAACCTCTCTAAAATGCTCTGAAACAGAAGGAATTAAAAAAAAATATATACTAATCACCATTAAACTTCCCTTAAATTTAAACACGTGTATTTAATTGGAATTGTTTCCTATGGTTGCCAAAAGCTTCAGCACAAAAACAGGTAAAGGAATATGTCCTTCTTTCAGGCCACTTAGCTAAATTTGTGCCTCAATCATTTTTCCCTCTTGCGTTCAGTGTAGCTTATTGGAATTAATTACTGAACATTCGTAACTATTAGGCTCTAGTGTATGTGGCATGGGAACAAAACCAATCTTACGTTATTAATTTGAAAATCAGAATATTACTGAAGTTTAGTTGTCTAGCTTTTCAATTCTAAAAGTCTACTGTTCTAACATTGTACTAAAAATTAAAGTTGAAAGAAAAAGAAATATCTAAAACTTCGTTGCTCCATAGGCACTTTTAGAAAAAGTTTTAAAAGGAAGATTTTTAGCATATTTTGTCAATGGTATGCGTGTAACTGAACCGTCGTTTAATTGAATCTTTCCGTATCTTTACTGAATCCTATTTAACTGAACGTATTTGCAGCAATAAGACCCATTAAAATAAATTTTATTGCAACTAAACACTCAAGCAAGTCAATCCCACGTCGCCTGGATGCAGAATTGGTGCAAGCGAGGATTAAAAAATTTCAAGGAAAACACAGGTCAATTTCAACCTTAACAGGTTGCAAACATTCTAATTACATGCATAAAAGCATGGCACTATACAGGGATAATGAGAATTTCCAAAAGATATATCAAATAGTTCCGGCAAAAAAATTGTCTAAATACTGTTAAATCAATCGAGTTTTAAAAGTTTTGTCCGATACATCAAAACTGGTTCAAGCGTGATAAACACCACACATCTGACTTACGGTAAAACTGACCGGCAAGGTTTGGGTGAAAACTGAACAAAACTTTCAAAGAACTTCAGACATGATATATTGACAAATGTATACAAAGGAATGTTAAGGAACGGGCACATTTAAGCGTCATAGTTATGCCTTTCATTACTTTTCCCTACCTTGATATGTGACAACTTTATCTTCGGAAGAGCTCTCAACTCTTGCCATCATGAAACTGGGTGGTTTACTTAAAACATCCTTCGCTGTTTCACCACCCTCCTTTGAAGCAAGTCCTAATAAGTTCTTTTTGAAGAATTCTCAATAGTAATTTGCATTAACAAATGATTTCCCTTCACTCCCTGGAATGTTCTTTGGTGGAGTTTAGACAGCTTTGCAATGATCATCTGCAAAACACTCTTTGTACCATACTCTTTTACGGACAAATTGGTGGAATTTCAGCCGTTTGACCTTTATGGAAGGCACTGCTGAATATGTTTTATAGGTTTTGAAGCATGCCTGGAAATTGGGAAAACGTGATGATTGCAACTGAATGATCACGTATGGATTTTGACTTTTTACTTTGACCAGTTTTTCGACTAGGCGTAGAGGCAAGTACACTTCCTGGTCATTAGTGCCCTCTCATTAAAACTGTATATAGCATATACTTCTTGAATAAGAGAGGGTCCTGGCACACTTTCTCCGCCTGTGCAATTTTGAACAGAATGCTCTACATATTGTAGCTCATTATGGAGTTTCTATTTTACGGAATGCATGAATCTGGACATATTTTTAACTTCCTAATATCAGCAAACGCCTGAAATGCTTTATCAAGAATAGCTGCCAAAGCCCTTGCGTTGTCATATCCACTCTTACCACCTTCTATATCGGACGAAATTGCACAGTACACTTTGCTGATGAAATAAATACTCATTTACCTTAGCTGCAAATACTAGCTCGATGGTTCTGTGCTTCTTTTTCGGAGAAAATATCAGATTGGCCCGGCGGTCAGTTTTTCAACACTGGATACTTTCTAGTATCTTGAAGTACATATAAGTAACTGTCGAGCCTACTTTCCGGCATTTCCCATCCTTGCCTGTGACCCTGTCTATTTACCTCTTTAGCTGTAAGTAAAATCAGTCTAAGTCACCAGTATATCCCTCATTCGGTTCTACAGGGCATATACTATTATGACTGGCACCCTGAATTTCTTAGTCATATAATATCAATACCCTACCATCCTAAACAAGACTTAGCAGCTTCCTTATTCATCATGAACCCTACTCCGTCCTTCCTGCCTGAGTAAATAAATTCAATAAAAACTAATTTTATGAACCCGAGAAAAGAAATAAAAAATAATGAGTTTTATGTACCCGCTGTTGAGAGTGAACGAGACTTAGAGGTGATCGTTCATAGGAACTTTAAGTTCCATGAACACAATATGCAATAAGTTGCTAAGGCCAACAGAGCCCTGGAACTAATTAAACGAACCATATCATCGCGCCATCCTCAGATAATATGAAAACTATATAATGCTCTTGTAAGACCACATTTGGAGTTTGGAAATTGTGTCAACCACTATTACGTCTTTTCTTAAAAATCGTCTTAAAAATATAAAAAATATTTAGAAAACTTATATGTAGAATATTACGTCTTTTCATATACATTTGTTATTCTTGTGCAAAATATTTTTTTAATTATTCATAGGTGCAATTAACTTTAGTCATGCATTACAACTATGCAAAAAGACAAAAAGGAAAACCCAAGAAGTTAGTGACTCACATTTTTCTTTATATATATCTCTTATATAAAGATAAGAGATACATCTCTTACATATTTTATGCAGATACATCTTTATATACATCTCTCTATATACATCTCTTATATTTTCTCAGATGTATTGATGCATCTCCTTTTCATTTTTCAAATTACCCAAGCCCTGTTTATTGTTTAAGACTGCCTTGTATTTTAGATATGATTAATCCTTGTCTCTTTTTCTTTATTTAGTAATGTTTTTCTTCGTTTGAGGTTTCAATGTTTAATGTTGTTTAATTTTTCGTTTCTTTAATGTTTTTTTTTTCGTATTTCGAATTTCTATTTGGCTTATGAAGATTTCCTAAGAGAAAGATCAGTCCAGTTGCATAATTTGTATCTGTAGTATTTTTCTCCTTCTCGTCAGGATTGCTCAAATTTTCACATTTAACTATTAGATATTGTCAATCATATACCAGATTCCTCATATTGTAATAAACTTAATTTAGTAAAAACGTCCCGAAGTAAAAATGCCTGGATGTCGGGATGGATGGATAATAGATTTTTGTATGTATTTTGTTGTAGTTTTCTCGCGCTGGGGTGGCCTCTTCTGTTATCTCCTACCTTATATGTTACTGTCCCAGCCTTACAAAATCTGCTCTTTCTTGGGGCATAATATTGTTTTTTTTTAAGTTGAATTTAATAAAATTCTCTCTCTCTATAACCCTCTTTAGACCCCTCCCCTCGAAGTAGATCACAAATTTATCAGGGTAAACAAATGAGTTTAAGAATTTTAATTTTTACAGAATTCCTTGCTCTTGCTGTTTGCAAAACCTCGGAAAGACAGAAGAGCACCTTAAGGATAGAAGTATTTTCTGTCATTAATTAGCAGGAATATTTAAGTTGTAGTTCTGAATTCTTTAAAGGAAATGTTAGGAGCCAGAGAAATTGTGTCTAAAGTTTCAAGAGTTGGTGGTAAAGTTGTTCGTCGACTTCACAGCTCTGCAGAAACCTCTATCCACAAGTTATTTATTTACAATGAATAACCACCCACAAATAAATTATTGTGAATAACCATGTTAAACTTAAAACAAGGTGAAATTACTGTAAACAGGTTTAGGGCCATCCCTCATATGCCTTGTAAGGCGTAGAGCGTCATTTGTGTTTCTGAAAACAATTCTGATTTCGAGGTCTGAGTTTTGTTTATGTGGTCATAACATAAACAAATAAAAAAAAAATGAAAGATCATATAAACAAACGCTAAAGAATGGATAAATTTAAATCTAGATTGACAGTTTCATATACCATAAGTCTCCACAACTTCGTTTTTATTAATGTTCAAAAAGTAAAAATTCGTTTTGTTTTCTGTATTGAGCTTATATGGGATTGAAACCATTCTGATTTATACAAAAACTATTCTGATGTATATACAAGGTAATATATATATATATATATATATATATATATATATATATATATATATATATATATATATATATATATATATATATATATATATACATATAACTTTTGCTAATTGGTGTACCTATTATTTGTTTCCGGTGTATTTGATGGTAAGACCAATTTGTTTCCAGTGGTAAGATATGTAGAGGACTTTTTATTAAGGTTTTTGTTTTCTGTAAGGTGCAAATGACCTTTTGGTCTTTACAAGGTACACAAGTTAGCCCTACTTCTACTCCCACTGAAAGTAATTTATGTTCTTTTTGCACTCGAATTACTATTTGACTATATTTACTCTCTTCTCGCTTCTTAGGTTTATTGCATTCTTTAATTCTTTTTGGAATATTGATAAACTATTCCAAAATCTATCATTTTCTTCATTGTATTTATTGGTCATACTTTCTCCGCGGCTGCTTAATTTCTAATGTGGGGTCATTTTTAATGGCAGGGGGGGGGGGGATAGAATAAAGCAAGCGAATAGTCGAGGTTAAAGGCTAAACACACAAGATTAAAATAAAATTTGACAAAATGTTGCCCCAAAATAGTTAATGGCACCGCGCTGGCTGAATATTGGCGTTAGCTAAACCTCATTATGAATAGGTCTTACCGTGTTAAACAGTGAATATTTTATCGTTAATGGTTTGGTTTATAGTTGTGGTGAATATATATGCCTAAACCGTGAATATCTTGGGTTTCAAATTAGAAGTTATTTCCAAAGATCAATGAACTTGAATGTATTTTACTCCTGTGAATTACTCAAAACTAGCGAATTGTCCTTCTGACTACGACCGACACATGTAGTTTTCAAATTATCTGCAGACCATCTCAGATTTGAGAAACTTTAGTTACGTCACTGCATAATGACCTAAACGCAAACTATCAATTCTTGAGATGCATCAAAGGAAGAATGAAAAATGTTTATTAAACCAAGTAAGAGGACGCAGCAAAACAATATTTCAAAAGTCAAATACAATGCCGACTAAGATGAACTGGGATAGAATTTCAAATAAGATTCAGAAGCTCATATTATAAACTCACATAAACTTATAGTAACTGCATTTCAAATCGCTTACAAACAATACACCCTTAAGAAAATAACAAACTAGAGACGCTATTTAGGGATGGGAGGGGGGGTTATGGATAAGTCTCACAAAGTGTGTAAATAATTATGACCCTTATCATACAAAATAACATGGAATTCGTTTCTGGCCAAGGAAGACAATTCAGGCATCGAGAAATCGTTTTTGCTTGTTAGACTTTCAATCTGGTTTGTTTTAATGTCTATATTAGATGCCGATATAAATACGACTTTCAGCGTTTTAAATTCTTGGCTAAATCCCCCTTAAGGGAAGTTCATAATGACATTTTTTATAGTACAGAAATTTAGATGGTCCTAATATGAGCGAATCAGATTTTTCATGGAATTTTCTCATTGCCTGAAAAATTGTTGTTGGATTAATATAGCGCTAGCTAAATCCTGCCTTTACTAAAAATTAATTGTGAATTGGGTACTAATTATTCAAACTAATCTACAACGGAGGTTACTCTCATTTAAGATGAAATATTGAGTTTAATCTCTAAGTGTTGGCTACAAACGACAGATTGTCCTGCCTTTCTAAACGAATACAAAAAATATAATAATACAATGAATATTAATTTATGATTATCCTCTAAGTAAAACTACCAAATATCCGCTATGCTCAGAAAAATCTAATCATTTTCAGGTTTATATTCCTAATGAAATAGGTGATTTTGTGACAAGGTTACAGCTAGTTCTTTCACCACAAGAACAGATAGATTTATTAATTTCAGATCTATTCATTCACCGAGCCAGAATTCTGGTATGATGGTATGTCATGATTAGCCATTGTGGTGTCGGAAATAATTTATTAAAATCGAGAAAATATTAGTGAAAATTTATCAGAAATGGAGACTTCAAATTTTGATAGTAAACGATAAAAAGCTGAAAATTCGCATATATTTTGACTTATTGACGAACGAGTACTTAAATGAAAGTACATCGTAGCATGATTGTATAAACTTCAATAGAAATACAGCCGCTAAAACTACGCTAGCTGTTAAAGTGAATGATCAAATTAAGGCCAGGTTCCTATTAAAAGAATAAACATCAGAAGGCATATTAAGAGCATAAAATGTATTCTGAAAGTACGAAAAAAGACTTCCCGTGATGCAGATTCGATTTGTGAGAAGCACTTAGAATTCGGTTCTTGTGTCTTAGTTGAACATTTATCACTACTTTTCCAAATGATTTTTGTTACTGGTATTGTCCCTAATTTATTCAGTGCTGGTTTAATTAGTCCTATTTTGAAAAAACAAAAGCCAGCTGACTATTGTTCCTCATTTAGGCCAATCACTGTTTTTCCCGTTTACTGAAAGTTGTTTTCTTTTAAAAGATCTTCGACGGTCTTATTTTTCTCAATAAATTTTAGTTCTTCGTCACTCGACTCTTCATCGCTCGACTCTTCATCGCTCGACTCTTCATCGCTCGACTCTTCGTCAGTCTGCGTCAACTGCGACTCCTCCTCCTCTTCTTCCAATACCTTGCCTAAAAATTACAAAGATATAGTTAAAAAAATGTTCAAAATATTTATTACAAAAATACAAACACTAACAAATAAATAAAAACCAAAATGCATAATCGTAAGAGGAGGATAAGTATAGCTGAGATGAAGAAATGCTTTTAAACTATTTGCTCAGCTCATAAAATTTGATAGTGCAAGAAAATAATGCGTTTCCAGGAGCAAAAGCTAAAACCGTAGATGTTTGGTTTAATGAACATAAAACTGATCATAAAAATCAGAATGAAAGAAAGTAAATAAAAGAAAAAAAGCCAGAATTAATCACCAACAAACATTTTTCGTGTTATTTTGCATTATCAATATCACTTAAAAGTTCTGTGTAAAGGGAGATTATTATAAACTTTATTTGGAAACTTATCAATTCTGAGACAGGAGCCTACAAGTTACTTAATTAAAGAATAGAATTTTGGATAAAAGTTCCAAAGTGTTTCCGTCTCTTCGGATTTTCCATATATATAGGAATGCTTACAGAAAGACTAGAATCATATTGAAAAGGCAATATTCAATCTTTCCTTATAACATTTACCTCAAATCACTAGAATAAGAGAAGAGCCTAAGAAAAAGTATCAGTGAAGTTGTAGCGTCTGCCTCGTCAGTTGCAGCTTCAAAAGAGCGTCTTCTAAACTGGCGAGAAATTACGTAAAAATTATCTTTTTTTCGACAACATGTAGGAATATATTATCCGTGCCTAAAAACTATTTTACATTCTTACAGATCGCTGAACATTAATTTTAACACACAAAAATTATCTGGACTGCTGGGAAACCTTTTCAAAACCCACTTTATAATTTTAATCATTTGCCCCTCTTTTTCTGAAAGAAGTAGTTGATCTATAAGTCCGACATGTCCGTAATAAACATAAAACTGATCATTCTAAAGGAGGTAATGATAGTTGAAAATAAATCTTAGGTAGACCTAAGAGGGTCAATAAATTTGATCAAAAGCTTTCGTCAATCGATTGATTCAAGCATGATTGACTGTCTAAACTAGTTTTGTACAAGTATTGCGTCAACAACAATGGAAAATACATCGGAAGTAAGCAAAAATGTAGAACACGAGTTTATCTATTTATTAATAGAGTTAAACTGCGATCACCCTGAGTTATGGAAAGTTAAAAGTAGAGGCTGTTATAACCAAAATAAGAAAAGTGCGGTATTTGACAGGATTTTGCGGGCGGTAAAGACATTGGAACCAGATAGCACAATTTCCAAACTAAAAAAGAAAATTAATGATTTCAGAACAAATTTAAAATGCGAGTTCTTTTTGTTTTCGCTTAAACGCAACCAATTACATACAAGAAAAGCCGAATCAGTATTAGACTTCTTTCACACACGGTAGACACTTCACTACCCAACTCTGAACTGAAACAAAAAATCTGGCCGTGAGTTAAAATTAAATTTGAGATTAGTTTTGGCCAAGACTGAAGGGCTGCTTAAAGGACACATCAATCGATTGACGGAAGCTTTTGTTCAAAATGATTGACCCTCTTAGGTCTCCCTAAGATTTATTTTCAACTATCATTCAAATACAGAATCTAAATGGAATCAAAAGAAGAACGTGAAAAGTGTTGTTCGTAACAAAACATAATTAATCAGTAGAAAAAAAAACATACCCCAACCCACTCAAGTATGAGCTACTATAAAATAATACCCATTATGATAATGAAAAGGCAAACTAATTTGCAACTCTTTTCTCAAATAAGCTAACATTAAACTGTAAGAGTATCACCACCCTAATCTCCATAAATCCGATATACCAGACTCGAAAAGGATTAGAGTATACAACCTGTCAATTCTCAATTCGTGAACTGAATAATGTAATACAACATATTAAGGCTACGGCTCCTAGTTGCTACGGTAACATACACCCTACATGGATAAAAAATCTCACCTCTTCTCATAAACAGGAACTCCTAAATTGTTATAATCATACATAGGCTACATCCTATGTATATGGCTACATCCTCCTACCAATACTAAAGAAAAATAAACCTAAATATGACCCTGATTCTTACAGGTCTATAATGAATACTCATCTGATCGGAAAAGTAATGGAGAAAATGATTTATCGTAAGCTGCTATGGTTCGTTGGGAAAAATAATATGATACCTCATACTCAGCTGGTTTCAGGAAACACCACTCCTCTAAAGATACTTTTATATTGTGAACAAATGCGATAAATGAATCCTTATCTAAAAATAATATCCTAGTTGCTGCATTCCTAGACATTGAAGGGATATATGACAATGTGAACCGCCAGATCCTTTTAACAAAACTTGCAAGTCTTGCACCCTCAAAGTTAGTATCCTTTATAAAATATTTAATAGAAAATCAAAGCTTCATTGTTTGTGTACCTTCAGAATCCTGACCCAAAACTGCAACAGTGTGTACCTTTGGACAATCTTCCACAGTGTGCACTCCTGAGCTGCCGCCTCTTCACCCTATTTCTCTGGTATATGAACCTCCCACACACCAATTTACAATATACAGATAATTTGGTATTATGGGCAACTGGCAACAGCTTTGAGATTGCACATTCAAAGTTGCAAAAATCACTTTTCCGATTTGAAAATTATTCTCAAAATTCTGATTTAGCCATTGCACTCACCCGGCCAAAAATCGTCTAATTTCACCATAAGCGAAATAATTGTAATGCAAGACTAACTCTAAATGGAATGATTGTTCTAGAGGACAATCAAATTAATTACCTACAATCAAATTAATTACCTAGTTCTTATACTGGACAAAAACCTTATTTTCCACGTCCACATCCTAAACACTATAAAAAAAGGCTACAGAAAAAAAAAGAACAACAAAAAGACTACTATCCCCACCCCGGGGCTGTATTGAGAAAACTGTACTCCAAATTTTACAATCAACATATAAGACCTTATATTGATGATGGGATCATTGATTATTGTGCATGTGCAAAGACCTTGATGCAGAAAATCGAAACAACAAAAAATTATATAATCCGTCTCATATTTGGTCTTAGGAAATCAATAAGTACTAATTTTCTGCTTACTCAGAGTGGATTATCAACAATAAATGAAAGAAAAAGATTTCTTTTGATAAATTAAGGGACAAAATTTGAAACCAATAGCTTATGTACCCTGCATAACTGGTTAAGAAATCCATCCATGTAAAGACGCATTGCAAATGAGTATGCCAATACCCAGAAGAAATTCTCAGTGCCAGCAAAGTCTATTGCACCCCCCCCCCCCCCATGGAGTTGGTCAATCCCCATGTGGACTAAAGAGCTTACCACCATTGCTTTTATATACAGATAAAAATTTCTGAAATTAATGCAATTACACGAAAAAAAAACAATTCCAAATTTTGTTAATGGGTCCAAAAAGTTCTACCACCCCTTAATGTAGCGATGGGTGAGAGAATGTATGATAATGTGTCTATAATGTCTGCAGAGTTAAATGCCATAATCATGGCATTAGAGCACCTCATGAATAATCAACCTTTGATGGCTAATTTACAAAATATTAAGGTCTATTCTGACTCTTTGTCAAGCCAAGAGCTGCTGTCTTCAGCTTCTCAGTATAAGATAGATATAGACACTTTTCATTGTCTTTTGCGAGTTCAGAATGCTGGAATTGGTTTGAAAATTAATGTTAAGAAGACTAAGTCGCTAAGATTAGGAATAAGTGAAGACGAAAAAGTGATACTGGGTAACGAAAATATCGTTCAAGTGGACAGCTTCACTTAAATTATTAATAATCTAGCTTCAAGAGGCATAAGAACTTGCTTTCAGTATGTTCCAAGTCACTCAGGTATAATTGATAACCACGAGGCGGATAAAATTGCAAAAATGCTTTTAATATTGACCAGACAAGTGGGAGACCAATTCCCAATAGAGACATCTACCACTGGATATTATGAGAGGTCTTGTTAAATAAGAATAATCCTATTTTATCTCCATTCCCCAATAAGCACCTTTCCAAAATTATCATAGAATTCGGTCGGGCTCAAATAGGCTAAATTTTCAGGCGTTTTTGTATCGGTTCCCTCTTTCCTCTTTGCAGGTATTCTAACAAAAAAAAATAAAACAATTGACCATTGCCTATTTGAATGTAATATGCTGCTAATCTAATTGGTATCAGCCAAGAGTCTACCCGACTATATCTACACTCAGAACTCCGAACTCAATGTTTATCCTCTAATATTTCAACTCCTTAAATCAAAAGATTTACAGAAAGAAATCTGAGCAGACTCAAGATAAATAAGAATAAACCATTTCAGTAGCTCTCTTCAGATCACAGAAGGAATCAAAAGGAAAAGGGATGAATGGTCTCGACTGAAAAACCTACGTTTGCTGAAAAAAAAGATAATTATATTAGCCAGGCTTTTAATCGTTTAGAAACCATCCACTTTGTTTCCGCTTTATTTCAGGTACAGTTCTGACGTATCACAGCAATTCTGAAGACACTTACACATCCACACCATAAGCAAAACTACATTATCACTTTTTGTGGACGCAAAGGACTTCCAAGAACAACATTAGGATCTAGCTGAACTACTTCCGGATTCACATATCCAATTAAAAAAACTAGCGTTTCATTTTCCCTCAAATTTCATTTAGAGATGCCTAATGACATCAGAAAACTTTCAGCTAGTAAATATTTATGTAAAATTGGGCGAACATTTCCATCTTGATCATGTTGTTCTTATGAATATAAAGATCAATGGTCGTATAGTACTCAAGATTTTCACAAGGATGAGAGCTCTGTGAAAATCCTTGTAAACCATTGTTTTGGCACTCGATTTATACAATGAAAGTTCATATTAACTCTGCCTTAAGACAGGAGTAGACCCGTGTGGTAAACAATCTTTTGTTTAACTAAACGAAAAGCTCCAGATTAACTCTACTTTGAGACCAGAGTAGATATGGGTGAAAAAACCATCTCTTGTTGAACTTGACGAAAAACTCCAGATTGACTCTGCCTTGAGGCTATGGAAGATCTGGATGGAAAATCCATCATTGTTAAACTTGACGAAAAGCTCCAGATTAACTCTGCCTTGAAATCCGAGAAGATCTGGGTGGAAAAACCAGCTTTTGTTGAACAAATGGTTGTTGTCACGAAGATGAGAGGTGAAATACGACTTCAACTTTCAATCTCTTGAAAATTAGCCCTTAAAAAATGATTCACACTATATAATTTATTATCTCCCATGAAATTTTAGTAGTTTCAATTTCCTTTCAACAAAAAATCACTAGAAAACTAGCATTTACTTACCAGTAAAATAGAGGACAGCTCGAGGCACAATTCTATCCTTGATGTAAAATCCAACCTTTTGATCCATTGTTGTCCAGGCTTCAAAGTTTTCATCAATATTTCCATCTTCAGAGAACAAGTCAAAAAAGCAGTCCTTAGTTACAGTTTTGGTTATATTCTGGATACACCCCATATGCTTCTTCTTTTTGGTCGTTTTCACAATCCCGTTCAATGGGAACCTCGGTTTCCAATTGATAGTGCATCCCTAAAATCCACATTCCGTTTTTTAAACAGACACAAAAAATATTTTCCTACAATAGTTCTCACAATGCTATTAACAGCTTTTCGCTTTTATGGCACTTGGTATTAACCAAGTGACATATGGCAATCGCAAATTCTGTCGGTCTGTCGGTCCCAGTTTTGCTACTTTAGGCACTTCCAGGTAAGCTAGGACGATGAAATTTGGCAGGCATATCAAGGACTGGACCAAATTAAATTAGAAATAGTCCTTTTCCCGATTTGACCATCTGGAGGGGGGGGGCGTTAGTTCGAAAAAAAGAGAAAAATTGAAGTATTTTTAACTTACGAACGGTTGATCAGATCTCAATGAAATTTGATGTTTGGAATGATATCGTGTCTCAGAGCTGTTATTTTAAATTCCGACCGGATCTTGTGACATTAAGGGGGGGGGGAAACAAAAATCTTGGAAAACACTGAGAGTGGAGGGATCGGGATGAAACTTGGTGGGAAAAATAAGCAAAAGTCCTAGATACATGATTAACATAACCGGACGGATCCGCGCTCTTTGGGGTAGTTGGGGGGGGGGGGGAATAATTCTGAAAATTGAAAAAAATGAGGCATTCTTAACTTACGAACAGGTGATCGGATCTCAATGAAATTTGATATTTAGAAGGATATCGTGTCTCAAAGCTCTCATTTTAAGTCCCGACCGGATCTGGTGACATTGGGGGGAGTTTGGGGTGGGGGAACCTAAAATCATAGATATCGCTTGGAGGGATCGGGATGAAACTTGGTGGGAAAAATAAGTAGATATCTTAGATACGTGATTTACATAATTGGAACGGATCCACTCTATGGGGGGGGGGGAGTTAATTCTGAAAAATTAGAAAAATGACGTATATCTAACTTACTAAGGAGTGATCGAAATTTCATATTTAGAAGCACCTCGTGACTCAGATCTTTTATTTCAAATCTCAACCAGATCCAGCGTAATTGGGGGGGGGGGGCAGTTGAGGGGAACCGGAAATCTTAGAAAATACTTAAAGTGGTGAGATCAGGATGAAACTGGGTGGGAAGAATAAAAACCTGTCTAAGACACGTGACTGACATAATTGGACCGAATCTACTCTCTTTGGTGGAGTTGGGGGGGGGGGGGGTAATTTTGAAAATTGAGGTATTTGTAACTTAAGAAAGGGTCACCATATCTTAAAGAAATTTGATATTTAGAAGGATCTTGCGCTTTAAAGCCTCTAATTTTAAATTCCGACCAGATCCTGTGACGTTGGAGGGGGGGGGGGGTTGGAGGGGGAAACCAGAATTCTTGAAAAACAGAAAATTGGGGTATTTTTATTTTACGAATAGGTGATCGGATCTTAATGAAATTTTATATTTAGAAAGAATTCATGTCTCAGAGCTCTTATTTCAAATCCCGACCAGATCTTTCAACATTGGGGGGAGTTGGAGGGGGAAATCTTGGAAAACACTTGGAGTGGAGGAATCGGGATGAAGCTTGGTGCATAGAATAAGCAAATGTCCTTCATACGTGATTGACGGAACCGTACTGGATTCGCTCTCTTTGGAGGAGGGGTTCAGTGATTTGGCGACCTTGGTGCTTCTGGACGTGCTAGGACGATGAAAATTGGTAGGCGTGTAAGGGAGCTGCACAAATTGACTTGATAATGTTGTTTTCCAAGATTCGACGATCTGGGGGGCTAAAGGGAGAGGAAAAATTTGAAAAAATTAGGTATTTATACCATACGAGTGGGTGATCGGATCTTAATGAATTTTGATATTTAGAAGGACATCATGACTCAGAGCTCTTATCTTAAATCTTGACCGGCATTAAGCCTCTTATTTTCCTTTTAAATCAATCTATTGATTCATAGAATTTTGCTAGAGCTCATACCATATGATATCTTGGCTCTCAGCTCTTCTTGCCTCGTCACGGGTGCCATATGAGCTCTTAGCTCTTGTTTTAACTATATACTGACTAGTTAAAAAGGGCTCTCAAGTCGTTGATTTGCATTTTTGTATAAAAAAAATTCCAACATTCTCTTTGTCAATACTGAAAGCCTCTTGAAATACTGCTAAGCCAACTGTTATAGAATGCACTCAGGATAATAGAAAGTTTGAACTTCCCACATATAAAGGAAATTCTCAAAAGCAAATTAATTATATGTCAGTATTTCTCAGGCTAGATTAGATGTATTTCGACCTGAAACCCATTGGAAGTTATAGAAGCTTAAAAATTACACTGGTTAATAAATGAAAATAAAAATAAAATTAAGCACTTTAGAGGCTATTTTAAATTTCCTAAGCATGTCAAAATATGTTTCGGAAATATAGTGACGCATTACGAATCTTTACGTCTCTCAGACAGATAATTATAAATTATTTATGCGGCTATCAGATGCACTAGCAAATATAACAGTCAGCTATCCAGTGCCTTATAAATGCACCTTTTCTTAATTTTCATGCTGAGATGGATTTTAAAAAATTTAGGAGCGAAATTTTTGTTATCTGAAATAAGCACGTTAAACTAGACAGAGATTTTCGATATTATTCTATGAAAACACAGTAAAATCGAAAAAAAAAAAAAAAATCGAAAAAGCGTTTCATGTCAAGAAAGATTCAAAAAAATTCAGGAGCTAAATTTACTTATCTGAAAGCAGCACATTAAACTATACGAACGATTTATATATATTTAAATGAAAACCTGCGAAATATAAAAGGCACTTTTTGAAAGTCATTCCTTAACCTCATGTCAAGACAGATTCTAGAAAAATCTGGAGCTAAATTTAAAAACAAAGGTTTTCAGTATACTTCTATGAAAAATCTATGAAGTCTAAAAAACACTTTTCGAAACAGCCTATTTTTAACCTTCATGTTGAAACATTCTAAAATACCAGGAGTTTAATTTATCTATCCGAAAAGAGCACGTTAAGCTAACTATACGAAAGTTTTCAGCATTTTTCTCTATGAAAAACTTGTGGAGTCTGAAAAACAGTTTTCAAAAGAACCTATTCTTAACCTTCATGTTGAGACAAATTCTTAAAATACAGGACCTAAATTTACCTATCAGAAAGCAGCATGTTAAACCAATATACGAAGGTTTTCAAGATACTTCTATAAAAACCCGCTATGTCTAAAATATAGGTTTAAAAAAAAATTACTCTCAACCTTCATGTTGAAACAGATACTAACAAGAGCTAAGACCTCATATGGCACTTCTGAAGACGTCGGAAGAGCAAAGAGCCAAGAGTTCATATGGTATGAGCTCTGGCAAAATTCTAAGAATCAATAGATTGCTTTAAAACGAAAATCGGAAGCTTAATGCCCATCGGGATTTATAATAAGAGCTCTGAGTCACGAGTTCCCTCTAAATATCAAAACTCATTAAGATCTGATCACCCACTCATAAATTAAAAGTACCACAATTTTTCTAATTTTTCCTCTCCCTTCAGCCCCCCGGATGGTCAAATCGGGAAAAACGACTTTATCAAGTCAATTTGTGCAGCTCTAGGACACACCTACCAATTTCCATCGTCCAAGTACGTCCAGAAGCACCAAACTCGCAAAAGCACTGAACCCCATCCCCTAACACTCCCAAAGAGAGTGGATCCAGTACGGTTACGTCAATCACGTATCTACGACATTTGCTTATTCTAGCCACCAAGTTTCATCCCGATTTTACTACTCTAAGCGTTTTCTAAGATTTCCAGTTTCCCCTCCAACTCCTCTCAATGGAAAAGGCTGGTCGGGATTTGAAATAAAAGCTGTGAGACATGAGTTCCTACTAAATATCAAATTTCATTGACATCCGGTCATTCGCTCTTTAGTTAAAAAATCCTCATTTTTTTATTTTTACAAATCAACGCCCCCCCCCCCCAGCTCCTCCAAAGTGAACGGATCCATTCCAATTATGTCAATCAAGTATCTGTAACTTGTGCTTATTCTTCCCATCAATTTTCATCCCGATCTCTCCACTCTAAGCGTTTTCCAAGATTTCTGTTTCCCCCTCCAACCCCCTATGTCACCAGATCCGATTTCGAATTGAATATGGAGCATCTCAGACATAAGATCCTTCTATATATCAAGTTTTATTAAGATCCGATCACCCATTCGTAAGATAAAGATACCTCAACTTTCACGTTTCCCAAGGGTTCTTGTTTCCCCATCCAACTCCCCCCAATGTCACCAGATCTGGTCGAGATTTAGAATAAGAGCTCTAAAGAACAAAATCCTTTTAAATATCAAATTTCATTAAGATCTGATCACTTGTTCGTAAGTTACAAATACCTATTTTTTTTTTGATTTTTCGGAATTACCCTCCCCCCCCCTAACTCCACCAAAGAGGGCAGATCCATTCAAGTTATGTCAGTGACGTATCTTGGACATGTTTTTGTTCCTCCCACCAAGTTTCATCATAATCTCTCCGCTTTAAGTGTTTTCCGAGATTTTCGGCCCCCTCCCCCAAATTACGCTGGATCCAATCGGAATTTAGAATGAGAGATCTGAGTTACGAGATCCTTCTAAATATGACATATCATTAAGATACGATCACTCCTTCGTAACTTAAAAATACCTCATTTTTCTAATTTTTCAGAATTAACCACCCCCCAGCTCCCCCAAATAGAACAGATCCGTTCCGGTTATATTAATAGCGTATCTAACACTTCGGCTTATTTTCCCCACCAAGTTTCATCCCGATCCGTCCACTCTAAGCGTTTTCCAGGATTTTAGCCCCCCCCCTCAAACTCCCCCAAATGTCACCAGATCCAGTCAAGATTTAAAACAACAGCTCTGAGACATAATATGCTTTTAAATATCAAATTTCATTAAGATCCGATCTCCCGTTCATAAGTTAAAGATAAAACATTTTTTTTTAGTTCTTCCAATTTAACCGTCCCCCTACTCCCTCCCCCCAGATGGTCGAATCGGGGAAAGACCAATTTCTAATTTAATCTGGTCTGGTTCCTCATACGCCTGCCAAATTTCATCGTCCTAGCTTACCTGAAAGTGGCTAAAGTATCAAAACCAGGACAGACAGACCGACAGACCTACCGACAAAATTTGTGATCGCTATATGTCACTTGGTGCCATAAGAACCAAGTGCCAAATAAAAACGCCATAAATGAAGTGCAATAAAAACCAGGAGATAAATATACCCATCCGAAAGCAGCACGTTAAATTATACGAAGATAAGACTATACAAGGAAATTAATTTTATTCGCAAAAACGCCTACTTGATTCGAAGAACGATATAAATGTACTGATGACACTTATGCAACCGAAAAACAAACTACTTACCTGACATTTGACAATTTCTGGACCTTCAAAATCAAATGGTTCCTTTTCGTTTACACTATAATTCATATGGTATATTTTTGTTAAAACTGAATCCGTGAAAAAGTCATTTGGCGAGAAATGGAACTTCAAAGTAAATCCCATTGGACTGCTAGTAAGGTCGACAGTAATATCAGTCAAGTGACACAGAATAGGCTCATCATGCTCCTAAAAACATATACGTTGAAGAGAAGGACAAAAAAAAAAATCCAAAATAACTAATTAGGAAAAATAATGCAGCTCGTCGCAAATACACCAATTTACCTATTCAGACGTTAAAAAATTGCAATTACTAGTTTTGATTGTAATGTACCAGTCATCTTTCAATCCGCCAGCAAATCAACCATCTACCAACAGGTGTACACTGGGAACTATATCGTAGTTTCTTTATACAGTAATTGCGTTCGTAATTTTGATCACCGATATCTCATTATATAGACCTTGTAGTAGGTCTTGCTACTTCGAATTTCGTTGTTGCTGACTCTGTAGCTCCTTTGATCATGTAAATAATTTTCTTTATGCACTTGAGCGTAGAGAATGCGTGTTAACATCATTTGTATGAATGAAGGCAAAGTAGCTTAAAAAACCGATGAACAAAATATCCAGGCAAAACTTAAATTCACTGGACCAGGGGCGGCTCCAGAGGAGGACCGGGGGGATTTTTCCCCCCAAGATTTTTCTGGCAACCTCATTCAAACTCCGTTTTTTTTTCTTTTTTTGACTCTGTTTTCAAGTATACTTGTCAATTTGATAAATTATTCGTAGGTGATTTACCCAATTAACAATAAAAAGCAAAGCTTTCCTATGAATGTAAAGGACAAACTTGAACCTTAAAACGACCAAAACTTTTTATCTTCAGTCGGTTCAGTAAATATCTGCAAAATTGCCATAAAAATCTTTGATTGCTGCAAAGATTTTCTACGAAAAAGGAACTTTCCCTATTTCACAAAAATGGAAACACCTCTTGAAAATAAAATGGGTATCTTCAACACGTTTCATAAACGTGCTAACCCAGTTATAGCTATTGGTCTATTCACAATGACATATTGAAAAGTAGCCTTGTAGCTAAAAGTTCAAAATGAATAAAAATAAAAAATCTGGACACGAGAATAGAATGGATAAGAGACGAAGACTTATGGCTGAATGTGCAAGTGGATTGAAGGATGTTTCCAGTTACTTTGGTAAAAATGTGCAAAAATATCCAGAAATCGAAAGGTAAGTTGTGACTAATAATAAACCCCCTCCACCCTCCAAAAATTATTAATTTTAGTTTAGTGACAAATTAAATAGAGAATGACCCAACAGGGCTTTCAAATGAATAAATCTCTATATCTATTTATTTTAACTATATAGCTAATTTGGTTGAAATTAGATGAATGAAAGAATTAAAAGCAATTTAGGCCAGAAAAAGATACATGAGGTCGGAGGGGGCGACCCTCCTCCTAAGAAACTTAATGCACACTTATTCCGTTCTTCTTCTTTTTTTAATCTTTTAAAATAAACTTTTTAATTTGGTGCCCACCTCGAGTCACATTGGCGCCCTTGGTTCAGCAGGCCCCTTACCCAAGATTTTGCTCTTGATCTGTTAGAGATTCAGACATGAAACTGCTTACACGATCAGTTTACGAATCATTCTGTCATAAAATTATGAGATAAACCTCGTTTTTATGAAAATTGATCATTTTATTAAACTTGCTTGCTAGATCTTCATCTGTAGAATGTGTATTCCTTTTTTCTTTTTTGACAGATTTGTTTTATTCTCTTTCTTGTGAGCCGGTTGATTTAGGGTTTGGTGTATGGGCTTCAATGATGGAAATATGACAAGGACACTTACAACATTCATTTATGTTAAGGAGTAATTTTTTTGAACTGTCCCTGTCCACTCCCAAATAAAACAAAATCGTAATTTTAGTTTTGTGACTAATTCAATAGCGATTGGCCCAATAGGGTTTTCGTGTGATAAATCTGTCTATCTTTTTTATTTTAACTATATAGCTAACTTGGTTAAAATTAGATGAACGAATGATTTAAAAGCAATTTAAGCCAGGAACATAACCATGGAGTTGGGTTTGACCCTTCCCCCAAGATATTTCTGGCGCCCTTATTCTGTTCTTTTTTTTTTTTTTTCAATATTTGTTTAAATAAACTTTTTAATTTGATGCCCACCTCGAGTCAAATTGGCGTCCCCGGTCTAGTGCCCCCCCCCAGCAAGATTTTTTTCTAGATCCGCCCCTGTGCTAGACTACACCTCCCAAAATACTGAAATCAAATGTTTGTATTTGGGTTTTATAGCGTTTTTTTTTTTTACGTTTCCAGGACCATGACAAATTGATGCATTAATGATGTATCACTTATTGATGAATGTTTATTCAGCTTTTCACTTATATCACCGGGGCAAAGCTTTGCGGTAAAACTAAACGAAGCCCTTCTAAATATCAAATTTCATTAAGATCCGATCACCCATTCGTAAATTAAAACACCTCATTTTTTTTAAATTTTTCCTCTCCCTCCAGAACCAGATGGTCGAATCGGGGAAACAACTGCTATCAAGTCAATTTGTGCAGGTGTCTGACATACCTACCAATTTTCATCGTCCTAGCACGTCCAGAAGCACCGAACTCGCCAAAAGCACTGGAAATCTCCCCCAAAGAGAGCGGATACGTTCCAAGCATGTCAATCACGTATCTAGAACTTGTGCTTATTCTTCCCATCAAGTTTCCTCCCTACTTGCCATCGGATATCGCTTTTGACTCTTAAAAAGAATTATAATTTTCAATTTCTAATCATTTGAGTCCCTTCTGAGGTCTATACAACCACTTTTTCCATAAAAGTTTAAACACCCCAGGACATAAGTTACAACCTTTCCCCCGGGCTCTAGGGGGTTGAGTTGACCCTGAAATTTTTGTTATGTGATCGTTGGACTATTTCAAACAAACTGGCAATCTCAAAATTTTGATTAGATGCATTTGTTTCCAATTAAATGAGCACTTCTGACGTTTATGCGGCCAACCATTACATAAAACCTTATATGCCCCCAGGAAATAACTTAAGAACACTGGCCCCCTTGCTCTCAAGGTTTGTGTCGACCCTGGAGTTATTTTTATATCTAATATCTGAAGTATTTTTAACAAAATGACTATCTCAAAATTTATATTAAATGGGTTTGGAGGAGAAGGCGCAGGGAGGAGGGGATACTAGTTGCTCTCTAATCTCTTTTGAATCTTAAACAGTGAACAAAACTTTAAGTTTCCAATCAAGTGAGGCCTCTCTGAAGTTTATACGAGGATCCCTTCCATATGAACCTTATATGCCCCCAGAGCATAACTTATAACACCTACCCCTGGGCCCTGGAGGGTTGTGTCGACACCAAAGTTTTCGCTATGTCATCTTTGAACTATTTTTAACAAATGACGATAAATTTTTATTATAAGATACATTTTAAGAAAAAACCTGCGAAGAGGAGGGGGGGGGGGCTAGGTACTTTTCACTCACTTTTGACTCTTAAAAAAGCACTAGAACTTCCAATTTCCATTCGAATGAGCGCCCTACAAATTTTAAACATCCCGTCCATATAAAGTACCCCTGTGAAAAATAAATAAATAATAAAACATTGGAGCCGTACGGCCTTTACTATAGGCAACACTATAGCGTTGCACCTGATCAATCCACCCACGAAATCAATATTTCTGAAAACCGAACCTATCTGTAACCAGGATGTCAAATTTCCTTTAATAGAACTAATATTTTTTTTTTCATAAAATATCATTTTACGTGGATGTTACTATGATGTCAGGCTTTCGACTAACCACTTATAAGAAAAAAGAAAGAAAGAAAAAAAAAATCACAACATAAAGGGGAGTTTCGTATTATTTTTCTCTAGAATGGCACCATACCAATATATATGTCTCTTTTTCCATTAATTAAATGTGCCAACTAGGTTCCTACTAAAATGCTTTAAATTAAAGAAAACATTTTATTACCCAGCCCAGACCTACTTCAGATCTTGAATTAAAATTACTCGCATACAGCCAAGAAGCGGGTACAGAGGCGGCATCCTTCATAAAAAACACAACCAGTATTATTCATGGTCTACTTAGACGTGACATTTTACATAAAAAGAGACCAAAATGACCCTAGTGTTTAAAATAACAACAGCCTTACCCGAACTATCAAACTGATCTTTATATTTAGATAGGCACCTTAAGAATAAAGCATTTCACCAATTCATTAAAAAAAGAAGAGAAAAGCTTATCGGATACTCTTCTCTTAGTATAAAACTTACTCATAGGAAGATGTGCCCAATTTGTTACCAGATATTTGTACAATAGGTGGAAAAACAGGAAAGAAACATTGTTAAATGTTTCCTTATTAAACGTAAAATACTAGACATAATCGATAATACCCAATATTTCCCAATAAAGCCAATCCGCAGTTAAGGTAAATTCAACGATAATGAAAATATTTCAAACTCTTCCCCACTCTTTGATGAAATAATGCCAATTTTTTCTGTTAAAAGAATTTCTGGACTTCATGAAATGTTGTTCTCTTACACAAATTTTTACTATGCAACTTTACCAATTTTATACCTGTAATCTTAAGGTTGGCAAATTCTTACCGTACACTTGACAGGAAATGGGTATAATACACATTCCTTCCATTAGATTAAGTATATGTCAAAAGGAGGAAAATTACATGGCGATCTGGTAATTCAGTCCCCCTTTTATCTCAACAAGTTCCTGGCAACCAGACGTAAAATTATTGGCTCAAGTTTGGTCTGAAGCTACATATGCTGTATGTGTGTTGCCAATAAATAATTTTCAACTATCTGTTAATTTAAGAAACCATTTTCTTATTTATCTGTAAATTTTCTGTCAATTTCCAATTATATCTGTTACGAAAGGACAAAAGAAAAGATATTCATCTTCAATACAGCTCTATTAACAAAAAAAAACAGTCACGATAATTAGCTTCTTCTCCATAATTAATTTCTCCTCAATTTGACAGCCGCGCCTAGACACCAGACATTCCAAAGAAAATATACAGAAGCAAACATTTCACTTTTTTCAAGAAGTTTCTCGACGACGATTAAAAAGAGCGACTGGACCATGATATGAGACTTGCAAAAAATCAAGGAAAAACAAACAAAATATAAAGAAGTAATGAAAGACTAGAATACCTGACAAAGTGTATTTTCGATATCCAGTTGTTCTTTTTCATTTTTCACAAGAAAAAAGCTTGAACATTTGATTTTAACTAAATAGCGACGAAGACCACACTGCCTTTTTCCCATCAAACAAACAAAACTTAGGAACAATAGGGAAATTTTTCAAAGACAATGGAATGCAATTCAGTGGATATTTCAACCCTATGTCAAAGGGCCGTCTTCAGCACAACACCAGAAAAAAACAAGAACTCCTGAGACATGAGGTCCTTCTAAATATCAAATTTCATTAAGATACGATTTTTTTCTAATTTTTCCAAATTAACCCCTCCTCCGTTCCAATTCCCCCAAAGAGAGCGGATCCAGTCCGGTTATGTACATCACGTATCTAGAAAAGCTGATTCTTCCCATTAAGTTTCATCCCAATCTCTTGACTCTAAGCGTTTCCCAAGATTTCAAGTTCCCCCCTCCAACTCCGCCAATGTCACCGGATCCGGTCGGGATTTAAAATAAGAGCTCTGAGACACGATGTACTTCTAAATTAGTTTCTAATTATAAAACTTCATTAAGATCCGATCACCCGTTCGTAAGATAAAAATACTCTAGTTTTTTTCTCATTTTTCTGAATTAACCGCCCCCCCCCCGTCAGATGGTTGAATCGGGGAAACGACTATTTCTAGTTTAGTCTGGTCCCTGATACTGATGCCAAATTTCATCGTCCTAGCTTATCTGGAAGTCCCCAAACTGCCCAAACCGGGACCAACAGACAGAAATTGGGATCGCTATATGTGACTTGGTAAATACCAAGAGCCAAAAAAATATGTATATTTATGAAAACTTATATCAAAATGTGAAAATTAAAACGAAAATTGCTTTTAAAAATCTTTTTAAAAACAAACTTAGCATCCTTACTACAACGAAATTCAACCAGGACTCTGTCCTTCAACCGGAAGGACACTGTTTACTTCAGCCAGAGAAATATCGACAGATTTCGCTTCATTTTTTTCCTTTCAAAATCGCACATTTTGAAATCTTTGAAAAGCACAATCTAAGCCTCGTCATCTACTTTTAACAACAGTGTTATTTAGCAACCTAAGACTAGTCACTTGTACAAAAAGCTTGTTCTTGTTTGACATATTCCAGCAACAAATTCAGGAAAACATTGTGAAGGTAAGACATGCACCAGCAGATCTTTCTAAGTTTGACTGAAAATTCGAGCATTAAGAATAAAAAGCTGCTAGAGAAATAAAAAGTTCCGTGTATAAAGGGCAAATAGCCCGGAAGCACTAAGAACTACATTAAGTTGCTTGAGATGGGCTTTGAGTATTACAAAAATTTGAAAAATAAAGCAGTGCATTGACATTGCTCAAATTTGTGGGAAGGTGCAATAAACGGTACCGGGTTTAGTAAGGTAAGTACGACAAATAGACATTTCTCTGTTTCTTAATTAGAATGCTTCTTTTCTCTGTTTCAACTTAGCATGTTGTTCTTCAAGAATAGTTCGTGACCAGGTGTTAGAAGAAAAAGAAGCAGCATTTTATATAGAAAATCATTAAACATTATCAAATTTTTAGTTCTCAGGCAGTTTAAGGAGCGAGAATAAATAATTAAAAACACTTACTTTGAAAAAAACTTTATCACTTCCCTTTAAAGTTTTGACAAGCTTGTAGTAATCATGCATAAAAAAAAGCTTGTTTACACGGTGTGTGGCTAACATAGAACAAAGCAGTATAGAGAATAGAGCATAGCACCAGCAATCAGTCTGCACCCCCTGACATCCCTTTCTACTGCAGCACTTGTTGCCGGCAGCGATAGAACTTTTCTTGCCATAATTGTAATTCATGGCCACTGAGTGAAATATCTTTTCCAGATGGCAATGGACGGATTGATTGCAACAGTCGGGACAGGAACTTTTGATTTCCTGGCTTGGGGTAAAAAGACCGGATGTATATCTACGTCACATCATCATTTTAGCCCTACTCTGCATAGTCATTCTGGCATGTCATTTGACATATACGATCATGAGGAGATTTAGGGTTGCTGCTCTTCTGAGAAAATCCACAAGCCAAATTCACACAACTGATTAGTTAGCTGATTCACTGACAGCTCCAGAGATTACCACCTCCTCGTCAGGCTTTTATGTGATAAGGTACCTCATGTCAGGCGGCTTAAACATTATGAAAAAGATTTCTCTTCTTGTTAGTGATTAAAGCCTCCTCTTCAGGCTTTTCGGGGCCCTCTCCTCTTTGTACAAAAGAATTTCTACTGCACTCAAATGCTCGACCTAAGTTGAAGTGGAGGGACCTGGAGTGTTGATGGGACAAACTTGGTTCACAGGAAATGTGATGAAGTACTTCATGTCAGTCGCCAGCACTAGCGACTTAGCCATTACGAAAAAGAATTCCTTTCTTGTTAGAGATTATAGCCTCCTCTTCAGGCTTTTCAAGGCCCTCTCCTCTTTGTATAAAAGAATTTCTACTGTACTAAAATGCACGACCTAAGTTGAAGTGGAGGGACCTGGAATGTTGATTGGATAAACTCGGTTCACATAACATGTTATAAAGTACCTCATGTCAGTCGCCAGCACTAGCGGCTTAACGATTATGAAAAAGAATTCCCTTCTTGTTAGTGATTACAGCCTCCTCTTCAGGCTTTTCGAGGCCCTCTCCTCTTTGTACAAAAGAATTTCTACTGCACTAAAATGCTCGACCTAAGTTGAAGTGGAGGGACCTGGAGTGTTGATGGGACAAACTTGGTCCACAGGAAATGTGATAAAGTACCTCATGTCAGTCGCCAGCACTAGCGACTTAGCCATTACGAAAAAGAATTCCCTTCTTGTTAGTGATTATAGCCTCCTCTTCAGGCTTTTCAATGCCCTCTCCTCTTTGTATATGCTTACTTATTTTACTTACTTATCTGACCTAAGCTAAAACCGGTTCCTTTGGTTTCTTGTTTATTGCAAAACGGTGTTTAACAAGGAAAAAGAAGCACAACAATACTGATTCCGCATGATCAAAAAGCTTTAGTTAGTGCAAAAATAAACTCCCAATGTTGGAAATATGAAATTTTTTTAGTCAGCCACTGCAAGAATTTCAGGACTATTTTTGAGGAATGAACTGAATTCTCCTCTGCTATTGTGGAGATCATGTTTCTGTTTCTGACCTTGCAATACATAAAAAATTTAATATATTGATGCATAGATTTTCATAAAATCAGACAAAAAAACGTAAACTGATTGAAACAAACAAACAGAAGAAACAAAATTAACACCAACAAAAAAGCATACCTGTATAATGTTTTTAAAGATATAAGCATTTTTTAAAACAGTGAGCCAAAACTTTGGAATGCCTTTTACATCTTCAGGAAATATTTCCTCGTTCTTTTCACTTTCAGCAATTTTAGCTTTGGCTTTCACTTCTCTTGAAAGATTCTCATTTTCTTCGTCCAGATTCCACTGGGTTTCAGCTTTTGAGGGTTCGTAGATTCCATTAACGATTTTTCGCCTCTGCAACATTTTATAAGTTAATCTTTAAAAAACATGAAAGCTTTATTTAAAAAACTGAAAGCAATGAACGCTCAGTTATATCTGAGAAGCGAAGAATGTTCAGCAATCTTGAGACAAGTATTATAGTTTTCGTTTTTTAATAGATTTCTTTTAATCACCGTAAACGCCTTTGCTGTCAATAACAAAGCTGAAATAGTACATGGATTACTGTCTTATATTTCTACATAGCATGATATCTTCTTGCTCTGGCTATAAATCAAATAATATAAAAACATTTTTGGCATTCTTTGTTTTTCGTTCAGATAAAAGTTAGAAATTATATCTCCTCTTAAAAATGTTATGAGACGTTAGGCGTTTTCTTTCTAAAACACAACAAAAGCGGAGCTTTTGAGGATGTGCTTACATAAAAAAAATTAAGAGTATATTTGTTGAGCTAACATATTTTGTTGAAATGTGCAAATGTGTCCATATTCTCATATTCAACCCGCAAATATGCAGATACGGTGGCAAAATAAAGGCAATATGCTGGTATCATCATCATACCTGCAAATAATTTGGGAAAACTTTTCTGGACTGATATTGCCTGGAAGCCCCACCATTGCCAAGCACCAGATTTGTATTCACCTATGGTTAACCCCAAATTGTTTTCAAAACTTCCGCATTTCAACTTTACTTAGCAAAGCTAAATACTATTTTTGAATGGGAATAACAAACTGTTTTACCAACACTAGCGTAACAAAGGATTGGCCTTACGAAAATCTAGGCAAGCGTTAATTCTTTAGACAAGGGGGAGGGGTGTTTAAGCTACAATGCATGCATTATGATCAACAATTTACAGCAAAAGTATATAATTTCACTAACTCAAAAATGTTTTACACTAACATGAATCCAACTTCCAACACTAACTGTATATCCTAAACTAGATCAATGTAAAATCTTTTCAAATACCCCTGCAACTAGAGAATACTGGCTTACCATAAACTCAGATATTTGCTTTGTATGATGAGTAAAACTTAGGTACCATGAAGATATTTTTACGTTCCTATTTACACTTCTTCCTTACTTGGAATACGCATATTGATTGGAGTATCTTTTTCTTTTCCAGGCATTTTTTTTTGTCACAAGACAATTATTAGCAAATTCAACCTACATAAAATTCCATCCATACAGCAGTCAAAAACAGCAAAAAGATGGAGATATCACATGACATGCTGGAAGCAGCATAAGAGGTATTGAGAGACAAAATTTCACAAGAAAACGTTTAAAGTATTCAAATGATGGTGATGACAGAATATAATGACATAATGTAATTATGTTGTTTAGAAAAGCCAAAACGAATAATAACAACATTAAGAATAGGTATTACTAAGGACCAATGCCTTCATTAACAATAACAAAAATGGCAATTCAGACAGAGGCTTCAATAATTATCCTTGCCATAGTCTCTCACGTTGTCATTGCTATCTAAAATATTAACAGACATATGCATGATTATCCTAAATAATGTCCCTCCAAAAAATATCCATTTAGACCCCCTTATAACACTCCTTCCTTCTATCTGTCATATAGAGTTGTCCCAAGTATAAGATTGCGATCTAGGACAGGTGTTTACTGCCCAATAATATAGCGTTTTGCAACCAAATTTTACATGGGTTGAGTTTACCGGGTTGACATTAGTAGCTAAATATCAATTCATCAAATTAAGAATTAAATAACGGTTCCAAGAATACATTTACCTGTTCGTAGAGAGGTAGATTCTTTTGATGGCATTTTACTTCCAGTTCATGAACTTCATTGAAAAAATTGGCCTGTTCTACTATTGCTTCATGCTGAAGATTTTTCAATGCTCTTATCCTCCTCTTTACAACTTCTGGTAACATCTGCAAATAATAAAGTAGAATGCCTCTCCCAGACCTCGGTTTGCCGCCACTTCCCCCCAGACCCTAGTTTTCCCTCCCAGCTGAAATATAATTTCATCCAAAATCTCATCAAAACTAAGATAAACATGCATAATTCAAGCATCAACAGAAACAGATCAGTTTACTAGTACTTATTTACCTGTATAGGGCTATAACTTTAGTAATTACCTTTAGGTAGTTCTTTTTTTAGTTTTTACTGCCATTTCCACTTGAATTGGGAAAACTGGCTCCAACTTTGCCTCCCCCAAGAAATCGGAGAAATTACCCCCTGCTCACGAACCTTGTGTATAGTTTTTGAAGAGGCTGAAGTCCCGAACTATCTGCTTATAAAAAGGCAGGAGAATTATATTATGTCCCCATTTTTCCAAAAATGCAGAAATAAAGCCAACACATGGAAAACCTTTCCCTTAAAAGTCACTCGCTATTTAAATTCCCCCACTCCACACTGTTGTTCAGCCTGCACCTATCCTGTCCCCAATTGTTGTCGTACTTCAAGGTAAAAAAAAAAACACGCTTTGCACATTCATAACTGACAAAAATATATGTAAACCATCTCGATTTTTTTTTTTTTTATCAATACAGAGAGCTTACTGCTTCCTCCATTTGCTCCATCTCTGTGTTTTAATTAGCCTTTTAAATTATATATTACCCACCGTATCAAATAACAGTTTTAACTAATATTCAAGGAAATGTTCATGAATTCTTGGCCAAATATTAAATGATTTTTTTCTTCAAAACATTTATTTTTCATGTAACCAAATTTGTTTTCCCTTCTTTTCAATTTATTGACTTTTCTTTTTGTTTTCTCATTTTGACTCCGTTTAGGCTTGTGATAAACAATTTTTTTTAATTGAGCCTAATCTCATTTATCACAACACTATACCAAATCCCAGCTGGTATAAGAAAAATGAAAGTTCGTTTGTGCTTGTAGTTACAGCAAGTACATATTTTATTAGACAATACATTGCAGTATTTGTGTTATGTATGCAAATTGTTGGAAGAATTACCAGTCAAAAACACCATCAAATTTCTTTGAAGGGAATGACATATTAAGCGAAATAGGCAACATATATTGAGCCTACGAAAACAATTGAAAAATAATGAGTATACATGTCTGTCAGACAACTAGCAAAAAAAGGAGCCTATAGTCTTTATGTGAAGATTGGATATAACATTTCGCATAATTTGGGCAAAACTTTATCAAATAACTACCTGAACATAGTCTGAAGATTGGCCAACGATCCAACGATACGATCCTGGAAAAATAAAAAGAGTAAATAAACACGCATTCACGCGAAAGATTTGCATTGTTGTTAGCAATGGGTGAGAGAATGTATGATAATGTGTCTAAAATGTCTGCAGAGTTAAATGCCATAGTCATGGGATTAGAGCATCTCATGAATAATCAACCTTTGATGGCTAATTTACAAAATAATATAGTATATTCTGACTCTTTGTCAAGCCAAGAGCTGCTGTCTTCAGCTTCTCAGTATTAGATGGATATAGACACTTTTTATTGTCTTTTGCGAGTTCAGAATGCTGGAATTGGTTTGAAAATTAATGCTAAGAAGACTAAGTCGCTAAGATTAGGAATAATTGAAGACAAAAAAGTGATATTGGGTAACGAAAATATCGATCAAGTCGACTGCTTCACTTACATTATTAATAATCTAGCTTCAAGAGGCATAAGAACTTACTTTCAGTATGTTCCAAGTCATTCAGATATAATTGATGACCTCGAGGCGGATAAAATTGGAAAAATACTTTTAATATTGACCAGAAAAGTGGGAGACCAATTCCCAATAGAGACATCTACCACAGGGGATTATTAGAGGTATTGTTAAATAAGAATAATCCAATTTTATCTCCCTTCCCCAATAAGTACCTTTCTAAAATTATCCTAGAATTCGGTCTGGCTCAAATGGGCTAAATTTTCAGACGTTTTTGTGTCATTTCCCTCTTTCCCTCTTTGCAGGTATTGTAATTAAAGAAAATGAAACAATTGACCATTGCCAATTTGAATGTAATATGCTGCTAATCTAATTGGTATCAGCTAAGAGTCTATCCGACTATATCTGCACACAGAGCTCTGAACTCAATGTATATCTGAGCAGACTCAAGATAAATAAAAAGCAACCATTTCATTAGCCAATTTCATATGACAGAGGGAATCAAAAGGAAAATGGATGAATGGTCTCGACTGAAAAGCCCTCGATTGCTGAAAAAGAAGATATTTATATTGGTCAGGATTTAATCGTTTAAAGACCATCCCCTTTGTTTCCACTTTATTTCAGGTACAATTCTGACGTATCACTGCGATTCTGAAGACACTTACACATCCACACCATAAACAAAACTAAATTATCAATTTTTGTGGACGCCAAGGACTTCCATGGACAACAATAGGATTTAGCTGAACTACTTCCGGATTCACAAATCCAATAAAAAAAACAAAAAACTAGCGTTTCATTTTTCATTGAACTTCATTTAGAGATGCCTAATGACATCAGAAAACTTTCAGCTAATAAATATTTATGTAAAAGGGGATGATCATTCCATCTTGATCAGGTTGTTCTTATGAATATAAAGATCAATGGTCGTATAGTACTCAAGGTTTTCACAAGGATGAGAGCCAGGCACATGGTTTCACAAGGATGAGAGCCAGGCACATGGTTTCACAAGGATGAGAGCCAAGATCATCACAATGAGGGTCACTATGTAGTCCAAGCTCAGGATGTTGTTGAGCAGACTTCTGGCTTTCGACAACGTTACCGAGTCCCCGTCTGTCTCTATCTCCTCTAGGGCCTTAAAGATAGGCACAATCAACTGTTTTGAGATCTGAATAGCATCATGTCTTTCGACCCACCTAGTTTCGCACAGGCCATAAAGATTAAGTGCAGTATAAGTTTTTAGGATAGCGCTTCGCTTTGCACTAAAGTGGAAGAAATTAACTGTTTCACGAATTACCATCATACATTTCAGCTATTTTGACCTGATCTTAACGGAAACTGCACTGTCTAATTATATACTCCTAACATTTTCTAAGCAGAATTTCCAAGTCCCTAACTAAGAAATGCGAAATTTCTGATGTTACATTGTTTTTTATTATTTTTTTTTTTGCTAGTGTATCAAACAAGCAATCGTAGAAATTCTGGAGGAATCTCATTTCAACATATGTTGTTAGCTCTTTAAGAGTATTAAGGCATAATTTAGAGCTGTTGCTCCCGGGACTATGGGTGCCGCTGTATCCGATCTTTCAAGTATTTTAAACAAAATGGCGATTTTAAAACGCTGATTCAGTGGAAATTGGGTATATAAGGACCCCTAAGGCACATTTGTTGTTGGTCGGTCTGTTCTCCAATCGTTTTCAGCCAGAAAAAGGAACTAGAAAGAGTTCGGTTGGGGGCAAGAAGACTGAAGCCTCAAAAGTACGTTTTAGGCTCAAGTTATGTTCATAGCGATTTAGAACCAGTGATTGATCTATTATGTTCCACTGAAAGGGAAATTTTAGGGTTAACAGTGCAATATGGGTGTTGTGGGGGTTGTTCTTCTATTGCGGAAACGTTGATTTTAATGAAAAACGACAGTACAAAAAAAAAATAACAGTACAATCGCTAATTAGGGGATTGTGGGGTTGGTTCGGACCATGTCCGAATGCACCCCACTGTAGTTGTCCAAATCAACCCCACCTGAAAGAAAAAGCGTGAAACCTCACCTACGCCTCAGAACTTACAGATGGTGCCAAAAACCAAAATCGAAACAACTTAACAAAGTCTAAGTTAAACGTGTCATGCATTAAGAAAGCTAAATGTTTATTAATATAGGCTGAATTAAATCTAAAATTAAAGAAGATACAGGATGGCTTTTCTTGTTTTTTTCATTTTTTTTTTCAAATATTTCCAAAACGACTGCAGGAGGGGTAACAAAACTACATACGTAAATAGAATGCTAGATGGCAGGTCTACAGTGTTTTTTTCTTGATTAGCAGACGGCGCTGTAGGGAGAGAAGCGCTTGTCCAGATTCACCGCGCGTCTGAACCAACCCCACTCTCCCCTACTTCAACCCTTAACTCCCCCTCTACGGAACTCTTTTCCGATTGGTAATTATGTATCTAACCTACTTTCACCACTTTCAAAGTTTACACCAGCCCCACTCTCCCCTACTTCAAAGACAGTAAAAAGTTAGACAGAAAATGGGTTAATAATTGGGCAGTGACTTGACCGGATAATTCCATGCAGTAAAATCACAAAAAAGGCTTCACACATAATTCTTAATAAATGCCCTACTTTTGCCAGAAATCCCAAGAAACCATGCGGAAATTACACATTTCACAAAATTTCGGGGGAGGGGGCCGGGCTCGAAGGCCCCCCTCCCTGCCTACGTGCCAGATGAGAGCTCTATGAAAATCCTTGTGAACCTTTGTTTTGGCGCAGGATTTATTCAATGAAAGTTCATATTAACTCTGCCTTGAGACAGGAGTAGACCCGGGTGGAAAACGATCTTTTGTTGAGCTAAACGAAAAGCTCCAGATTTACTCTACTTTGACACCAGAGTTGATCTGGGTGAAAAAACTATCTCTTGTTAAACTTGACGAAAAGCTCCAGATTAACTTTGCCTTGAAATCAGAGGCAAATATGGGTGGAAAAACCAGCTTTCGTTGAACAAACGGCTGTTTTCAGGAAGATGAGAGGTGAAATACGACTTCAACTTTCATCCTCTTGAAAATTAGCCCTAAAAAAAACTTACACTATTTTTCTGTTAATTTTTTTTTCTTTCGAAAAACACCAAATTTCCCAAGCATGCCTACCCGGAAAAAAAAAATCAAAAGGCATTTTATGATGGGTCTTAACAATTCATATTTAGATTCTGTTTCATGCAATTAATTTATTATCTCCCATGAAATTTAGTACTTTCAGTTTACTTTCAACAATAAATCGCTAGAAAACTAGCAATTACTTACCAGTAAAATAGAGCAAAGCTCGAGGCACAACTCTATCCTTGATGTAAAGTCCAACCTTGTTATGCATTCTCGTCAAGGCTTCTAAGTTTTCATCAATATCTCCATCTTTGGTAACTGTTGGTGGATTGAAAAAGTTGAAAAAAGAGTCGTTAGTTACGGTTTCGATTATAGTCTGGAAATATCCCATATGCTTCTTCTTCCTCATTTTGGTCGTTTTCAGAATTACGTCCTTACCCGGTTTCCAATTGATGGTGCATCCCTAAAATCCACATTCCATTTTTTAAACATACACAAAAAATATTTCCTATAATAATCCTCATAATGCTATTAACAACTTTTATTTTTTCTAAATATATACTGATTAGTTAAAAAGGGCTCTCAAGTCGTTAATTTGCATTTTTGTATAAAAACAAAATTCCAACATTCTCTCTGTCAATGCTGAAAACCTCTGGAAATACTGCTAAGCCAACTGTTATATAAAGCACTCAGGATATCAGAAAGTTTGAACTTTCCACACATAAAGGAAATTCTCAAAATCAAATTGCTGGAAAGAAAAAAAGAAAAAAGAAAGAACTGTTACCTAATAGCAAATTAATTATATGTCAGAATTTCTCAGGCTAGATTAAATGTATTTCAACCTGAAACCCATTAAAGTTATAGAAGCTTAAAAATTACACCGGTTAATAAAAAAAAAAAAAAAAAAAAAAAAACTAAGCACTTTGGAGGCTATTTTAAATTTCCTAAGCATGTCATAAGATGCTTAGGAAATATAGTGACGCATTAAGAATCTATACGTCTCTCAGACGGATTATTATAAAGTATTTATGCGGCTATCAGATGCACAAGCAAACATAACAGTCAGCTATCCAGTGCTTCAGAAATGCGCCTTTTCCTAACTTTCGTGTTGAGACAGATTCTAAAAAATTTAGGAGCGAAATTTTTAATATTTGAAATCAGGACGTTAAACTATACTAAGATTTTCAATATATTTCTATGAAAACCCTGTGAAATCTAAAAAAAAAAATTTCGAAAAAGCGTTTCATATCAAGACAGATTCTAAAAAATTCAGGAACTAAATTTACTGATCTGAAAGCAGCAAATTAAACTATACGAAGGATTTATACATATTTAAATGAAAACCTACGAAATCTAAAAGGCACTTTAAAAAAAAACTTTCCTTAACCTCATGTCAAGACAGATTCTAGAAAAATCTTGAGCTAAATTTAAATACGAAGGTCTTCAGTATACTTCTATGAAGAGTCTATGAAGTCTAAAAATACTTTTCGAAAAAGCCTATTTTTAACCTTCATGTTGAAACATTCCAAAAATTATAGGAGCTAAATTTATCTATCCGAATAGAGCACGTTAAACTATCTATACGAAAGTTTTCAGCATATTTCTCTATGAAAAACTTGTGAAGTCTAAAAAACAGTTTTCAAAAAATCCTAATCTTAACCTTCATGATGAGACAAATTCTAAAAATTCAGGAGCTACATTTACCTAGACGAAAGCAGCACTTTACACCAATATACGAAGGTTTTCAACATACTTCTATAAAAACCCAGTAAGTCTAAAAAATAGTTTAAAAAAAATTACTTTAACCTTCATATTGAAACAGATTTTAACAAGAGCTAAGAGTTCATATGGCACTTGCGACGAGGCCGGACGAGCCAAGAGCTCATATGGTATGAGCTCTAGCAAAATTCTAAGAATCAATAGATTGATTTAAAAGGAAAATCGGAGGCTTAATGCAGGTCGGGGTTTAAAAAATAGCGCTGAGTCACGAGGTCCTTCCGGATATTAAAATGCATTAACATCCGATCACCCACTCGTAAGTTATAAATACCTCATTTTTTCTACCTTTTTCTCTCCCTTCAGCCCCTCAGATGGTCTAATTAGGAAAAATGACGTTATCAAGTCAATTTGTGCAGCTCCCGGACACGTCTACAAATCTCCATCGTCCTAACACGTCCAGAAGCACCAAACTCGCCAAAGCACTGAACCCCATCCCATAACACCCCAAAAGAGAGCGGATCTAGTACGGTTAAGACAATCACGTATCTACGACATTCACTTATTCTATCCATTAAGTTTCATCCAAATTTCTCTACTCTAAGCGTTTTCCAAGTTTTCCTGTTTCCCCCTCAAACGCCCCCCCCAATGTCAATAGATCTGGCCGAGATTTGAAATAAAGCTCTGAGACATGACTTGCTTCTAAATATCAAATTTTATTAAGATCTTGTCACCCGCTCTTAAGTTAAAAATTCCTCAATTGTTTTTAATTTTTCCAAATCAACACCCCCCAGCTCCTCCAAAGTAAACAGATCCGTTCCCATTATGTCAATCACGTATCTATAACTTGTGCTTATTCTTCTCATCAAGTTTCAGCCCGATCTCCTGATATATCAAGTTTTATTAAGATCCTATCACCCATTCGTAAGATAAAGATACCTCAATTTTCACATTTTTCAATAATTCCGGTTTCCCCCTCCAACTCCCTCCAATATCACCGGATCGGGTTGGGATTTCAAATAAGAGCTCTAAAGCACAAGATCCTTTTAAATATAAAATTTCATTAAGATCTGGTAACTCGTTCTTAAGTTAAAATTCCTCAACTGTTTTTAATTTTTCCGAATCAACGCCCCCCAGCTCCTCCAAAATGAACAGATCCGTTCCCATTATGTCAATCACGTATCTATAACTTGTGCTTATTCTTCTCATCAAGTTTCATCCCGATATCCGATATATCAAGTTTTATTATGATCCTATCACCCATTCGTAAGGTAAAGATACCTCAATCTTCACGTTTTTCAAGAATCACGGTTTCTTCCTACAACTCCTCCCCCCAATATCATCGGATCTGGTCGGGATTTACAATAAGAGCTCTAAAGCACAAGATCCTTCTTAATATCAGATTTCATAAAGGTCTGATCACCAGTTCGTAAGCTACAAACACCTCATTTTTTCTAATTTTTCCGAATTACTCCCTCCCCCCAACTCCACCAAAGAGGGGAGGTCCAGTCCAGGTATGTCAGTCACGTATCTTGGACGTGTTTTTATTCCTCCCACCAAGTTTCATCCTAATCTCTCCGCTTTAAATGTTTTCCAAGATTTCCAGGCCATAGATATTATGATGATATAATTAGATGTATGAAAGAAGCTGAAAAAATTGCGGTTCCCCAGGAACGTATTCGTATAAAAACGCGGAAATCTATATGGGCTGCCGATCCTGAATTAAAGAATTTTAAAAATAAGGCAAAACTTTGGCTTCGAACTTGGGTTGATTGTGGTAGACCTATAACGGGGTCTGTTGCGGATATAAAGCAGAAAACAAAGAATGATTATAAAAAGTGCCTTAAATCTATTCGTTATAAGGGTATGGAATTTCCAGCCTCTAAAATGGATTGGTCAAAATTGATCAATTCTGAGAAGCTGGATAAAATTGATCTTTATAATAGTGATTCGATTTCTAGTTCAACTTGGTATGTTTACTATTCGGGAATTTTTTCCAAAATTAATTTTTTTGTGCAGTCACATTATTCTCGGTTACTTTCTAAAATACTACCGCCTTCACTTAATCAGGGCCATATTATTCCAGTTTCAATAACTGCTGTTGAAAATGCAATTAAGCAATTTAAATCTTCATCCATTGATATTGATGGTATTAGCGTAAATAATATAAATCCAGAGTGTGTTGCTCTTTTATTTGTGTTGCGAGAGCAACACTTTGGTTTTGTCGTGTTTTTTTTTTTTTTTTTTTTTTTTGTTCCTAACACCCCGATTTCAGCTTATCCCTAGAAAGTGGTAAGGGTCTAACCTCTGCGGTTTTTACGGAAAGTGTGGACCTTAGGCCGGATTGATGAATATGACTTTACATTTTGGAAAGCTTCGTAGAACTCTTGCCTGGGGCCAAAAAGGATGGTTTTTGCTTGTCCTTGAGCCAGAGCCTATAGTGTGTGAAGTGAAGAGGAGTTGTATAGCCTATGTCAGAGAGGACTATCTGAAGTTATGCAGCCAAGCTTTCGTTTCATCAAACCATGTTTCTGCTTTCGAGTGGAAAGCTCCGTTCTAGCAGGCAAGCAGGCAGGCAAGCAGGCAGGCAAGCAGGCAGGCAAGCAGGCAGGCAGGCACCAGTTTCAAATTGAAGATGGACTAAAATCTATAAGTGTTAAATATATGCGACAGTTACCCTGCCCCACAGCCAATATATCTTCTTTGAGTGACAAATAGAAAAATTTAGAGAAGCAAAAAAGCGGCATTTTCCCACGGGTCCGAAAGTGCTGCCGTGATTTCGGCTGAGTTTATCATTCGGTTTTTCGCACTTGGGATTGCGGTAGAGAAATGGTATCAGATGTGCCTCTTAAACTTTAAAAGTTCTCTCATTGCTAAAGAAATTAGAGTTTATCCTTTGCTCCTTTCTAAGTGATGACGTTAAAAAAGTTGGCCTACGGCAAAAAAGTCAACTTTTGAACTAAGACAGATAGATATTTTTTTTCGACGGCAGTCGATGGCTTTTGATGAGCTGATTAAAGTATATGTCATCCATTTTTTTGTACAAAAATTCCTTCATGAGATATACCAGTTTGAAAGTTTAAAGGGGTTGACAACTTCAGTAGTAAGGTACACACTGAAACCAAAAATAGGCCGATACCAATTGTGAGACATATAGGGGAGTTGTAAGCAACAGTCGGCTGTTAGCTCATAATCATCCTCGGCAATGAGGGGTTCGCAACTCTTACTAGTTGGTGTACCTATTTTTTGTTTCCGTTGTATTTGATGGTAAGACCAATTTGGTTCCAGTGGTAAGACATGCAGGGGAGTTGTAAGTAATAATCGGCTGTAAGGCTACAATCATCTTTAGCAATGAGGAGTTTGCAACTTTTGCGAGTTGGTGTGCCTAGTATGTATTTTAGCATCCTTACAGATTAACAGCTTCAGCGTTTAGTCGCAGCGAGGAAACAAAACCAAAGTGTTGCTCTCGCAACACTTTACTCGGCGAAGCCGAGCAAAGGTTGCCGCAACACCTCACGTTGCCCATGCAACGTAGATCTAGTTTCATTTGCAGTTGTTGTTCCAAATGTTTTTAACATCTTCTCTGGTTCCGGATAGCTTTCTTTGTGGAGATGTCACCTCAATTCTAAAGCGGGTAGAACTTCCTTCTCAATGTTCATCTTATCGCCCTATAACCACTACGCGTAACTTGAGTGAAATCCTTGAATATGTTTTAATTCCTCATTTAAGTGAAAATATAAATTTCGGATCAAATCAATTTGGGTTTCAAGCTGATATTGGTTGTCAACATGCATACCGTGTTCTTTCTTCCGCCCTTAAGAATAGCATGGCTGAGGGGTCGCCACTTTATATGTGTACTTTGGACCTTTCTAAAGCTTTTGACAATGTAGTTCACAGTCAAGCTTTTTTTCCCCTTTTTAATAATGGTGTAAATCTTTCTGTCATTTTTCTTCTTCGTTTATGGTATGAGAATTCTTTCCTCTGAATTAATAAATCTGGATCTCCGTTAGTCCGTTTATGTCGAGGTGTCCAGCAGGGAGGGGTTTTATCACCTAGTATATTTAAATTGTGCATTTCTGGTATTTTAGATGATATTAGATCAAATTATTTTATTGGACTCTCAGATGTTTCTTATCTTGCTTATGCAGATGACCTTTTACTTTTGTGTAAAAATAAGCAAGGTATTTCGTTTATGGTCTCAAAAGTTTCGCGTCTATTTTCTAATATCGGTCTTTCTCTTAATGTTGAGAAATGTCCATTTCTAGTTTTTAATGATCCGACTTCCTCTAATGCTCCCTTAGCTTGTCGCGGTTTTTCAATACCCTTTGTTTCCGCCTTTCGGTGGTTGGGTATTACTGTTACTAATTCAATTTCTTGCCTGCGGCAGTGCACTGTTCGTGATGTTCAAAAGAAAATTCAAATGGGCTATTCTAAGATAGTTGCTAATCTATCTAATCTAATCTATCTAAAGTATAATAGACGTGCACTTGGTAGACTATATGCTACATTTTGTGATCATTCTGTCCTTTATCTTTCTGATCTTTATCCCCTTCTAAAGAAAAAAGATGTTAGTCAGATTCGGATTTTTTATTTCAGATATTGTAAATTTTTACTTTATCTCTCCCCTTGGTATAGCAATAGGAAGATAATTCGCAAGTTTGATGTCCCTGATATAAGTGCGAAGTTGGCCCTCATGCATGGCAGGTTGTCAGAATCAGCTTTTTATCGTTTATCGCCTCATCATCCTTTGGACCGGATTCAGACGAGATCCGTTCCAATTACGTCCGTCACGTATCTTAGACTCGTTTTATTCTTCCCACAAGTTTCATCCTAGTCTCTCCACTTTAAGTGTTTTCGGTTCCCACCAACTCCCTCCCTCTTAATGAATCTGGATCCGGTCCGGATTAAAAGTAAGAGATCTGAGTTACAAGATCCTTCTAAATATCAATTTTCATTAAGATCCGATCACTCCTTCATAAGTAAAAAATACCTCAGTTTTTTTAAAAATTTCCAGAACTAATCCTCCCCCTGCACAACTCCCCCAAACAGAGCGAATCCGTTCTCCGGTTCTGTCAATCACGTATCTAGGACTTCTGCTTATTTTTGCCACCCAGTTTCGTCCCGATCCCTCCACTCTAAGCGTTTTCCAAGATTTTAGGCGCCCCTACTCCTCCCCCAAATGTCATCAGATCCAGTCGAGATTTAAAATAACAGCTCTGAGATACGATATCCTTCTAAATATCAAATATCATTAAGATACAATTACCCGTTCGTAAGTTAAAAATACCACATTTTTTCAATTTTTTTCCGATTTAACTGTCCCCCACTCCCCTCCATATGGTCGAATTGGGGAATCGCTAATTTCTAATTTAATCTGATCTGGTTCCTGATACGCCTGTAAAATTTCATCGTCGTAGTTTACCTGGAAGTGCCTAAAGTACCAAAACCGGGACGGAAAGACCGACAGACAGACCAAAACACAAACAGACAGAATTTGCGATCGGTATATGTCATTTGGTAGATCCCAAGTTCCATAAAAACTAGGAGCTAAATTTACCTACCCGAAAGCAGCACGTTAAACTATACGAAGATTAAACTATACGAGGAAATTAATCTTATTCGCTAAAACACCTACTTGATTCAAAGAAAGATATAAATGCACTGCTGTGAGGACATTTATGCAGCCCAAAAGCAAACTACTTACCTGACATTTGAGAATATCTGGACTTTCAAAATCAAATGCTTCCTTTTCGTTTACATTATAATTCATATGGTATATTTTCGTTAAAATTGAATCCATGAAATATTCATTTGGGCAGAAATGGAACTTCATAGAGTTTACACTATAATTCATATGGTAAATTTTCGTTAAAACTGAATCCGTGAAATATTCATTTGGCGAGAAATGGAACTTCAAAGTAAATCCCATTGGACAGCTAGTAAGGTCGACAGTAATATCAGTCAAGTGACGCAGAATAGGCTCATCATGCTCCTAAAAAACAGATACATTGAAGAGAAGGACAAAAAAAAAATCCAAAATAACTAATTAGGAAAAATAATGTAGCTCGTCGTAAATACACCGATTTACCTATTCAGACGTTAAAAAATTGCTATTACTAGTTTTGATTGTAATGTACCAGTCATCTTTCAATCCACCAGCAAATCAAACATCTACCAATAGGTGTATACTTTGAACTATGTCGTAGTTTCTTCATACAGTGATTGCGTTCGTAATTTGAATCACCGATTTTATTATTTTACAAATTCCTTATATATCATAATATAGACCTTTTACTAGCTCTTGCTACTTCGAATTTCCTTGTTGCTGACTCTGTAGCTCCTTTGATCATGTAAATAATTTTCTTTATGCACTTGAGCGTAGAGAATGCGTGTCAACATTATTTGCATGAATGAAGGCAAAGTAGCTTAAAAATCTGATGACCCAAACAAGGTCCAGTGAAGCAAAATTCACTGGACCTTCATACTGGAAATTCAAAGGAAAATCAGAGGCTTAATGCCGGTCGGGATTTAAAATAAGAGCTCTGAGACACGAGGCGCTTCTAAATATCAATTTCATTAACATCTGATCACCCATTTGTAAATTAAAACACCTCATTTTTTCAATTTTTCCTCTCCCTCCAGCTCTCCAGACAGTCAAATCGGGGAAACGACTGTCATCAAGTCAATTTGTGCAGGTCCCTGACACGCCAACCAATTTTCATCATCCTAGCACGTCCAGAAGCACCGAACTCGCCAAAAGCACTAGAAATCTCCCACAACTCCCCCAAAGAGAGCGGATCCGTTTTAAGTATATCAATCACGTATCTAGAACTTGTGCTTATTCCTCCCATCAAGTTTCATCCCGATCTCTCCACTCTAAACGTTTTCCAAGATATCCGGCTTCCAAGATTTCTGTTCTCCAATCCAGCCCTTTATGTCCCCGGATCCAATTCGAATTGAAAATGGAACATCTGACACAAAAGATCTTTCTATATATCAAGTTTCATTAACATCCGATCACCCATTCGTAAGATATGATACCTCAATTTTCACGCTTTCCAAGATTTCTTTCCCCCCCTCCAAATCCCCCTAACGTCGCCAGATCTGATCGGAATTTCAAAAAGAGCTCTGAAGCACAATATCCTTCTAAATATCAAATTTCATTTAGATCTCATCACCCGTTCTTAAGTTACAAATACTGTTTCTTATTTTTCCGAATTACCCCCCCCCCCCTCTTACTCCCCCAAAGAGAGCGGATATGGTTCAGTTATGTCAGTGACTCAGTGACGTATCTTAAACTTGTGCTTATTCTTCCCACCAAGTTTCATCCTTATCTGTTAACCCTAAGAGTTTTCCAAGATTTCCGGTCCCCCCCCCCTAACTTCCCACAATGATACTGGATCTGTCGGGATATAAAGTAAGAGATCTGAGTTACGAGCTTCTTCTAAATATGAAATTTCATTAAGATACAATCATTCCTTCATTAGTTTAAAATAACCCATTTTTTCTAATTTTTCAGAATTACCCCCCCTCCCAACTCCCCCAAAAAGAGCATATCCCTCCCTGTTATTTCAATTACGTATCTAGGACTTGTACTTATTTTTCCCACCAAGTTTCATCCCGATCTCTCCACCTATGCGTTTTTCAAGATTTTACGTTTCCCCCTCCAACTCTCCTCAGTGTCACTGGATCCGGTCAGAATTTAAAATAAGAGTTCTGAGACATCATATCCTTTTAATTATAAAATTTCATTAAGATCCGATCACCCGTTCACAAGGTAAAAATGTCTTATTTTTCCTAATTTTTCCCAATTAACCGCCCCCCCCCCCACATGGTTTAATCGGGGAAACGACAATTTCTTATTTAACCTGGTCTGTTCCCTGATACACATGCCAAATTTCATCGTCCTACAGTTTATGAAAGTGCCTAAACTAGCAAAACCGGGACCGACAGACAGACAGACCGACCGACAGAATTTGCGATCGCTAAATGTCACTTAGTGAATACTAAATGCCATAAAAAAAGGGGGTTTACCTCCCAGAACATAGGGATCAGGTAAAGTCTCGACTCTACGAAAGCTACATCCTACCCAATTCTCTACGAATATAATAAATTTACCTACTTTATGGCTTGGGTACAAAAATGACATTTCTTCTTCCGTGACTCCTTGATAATTTTGTACTTCTTTTCCAATAAGTTAAAAAAATTCCAAAAAACAAGTTTTTTAAAAGAAAAGTAAAGGCTATATTAAACTTTGGATCAGAAGAAAAAGACACCTACAATAACTCAAACTCAAAATGACCAGATATTACTATTAAAGAATAGATGAAACCTGAAACGAACAGAAATTAAATAAACAATCATAGCAAAAAACATACAACAGGTATTAATTAGAGGGTCGTTACCGCTTCCGTTGTTGGCTATAACAGAAATAGTAAAAACGGCAATTAAAATACAGAACAGAAATAGGGAAGAAAACGGAATTCTGTTTCTTTTTTCCATTTTTTTCCCAAAAGACTACTAATATAAATGAATAAATTATTCTTAAAAAGAGAAATATATAAATTGAATATGCAAATCAAGCTAAAACCGAACAAAAATTCATTTTAAGCTTGCTATTGCTATAGAAAATGAAACCCAAAACGAACAAAAATTAATTAAACAATCATACAATAGGTACTGATACAAATAAATCTCAAAACCAGTGAAACTTAAATTGTATACGCAAATCAAACTTGAAACGAACAAAAACCACTACAAACAACGGTTTTGCCTCATTCTCTGACTGTAAAAGTCTTAAACCTACTTCGTCATTGGCGATTTACTGGTGCTTTTAATGTGTCTCAAATAGTATTGGAAAGTACAAACAAAATCAAACTGAATGTTTGATATAATGATATTTATTGTTGAAAGATCACCAGTTCAAGATTTTATTTCATTTTCAATGCTGTAATAACTGAAAAAGAAAGCATTTCAAGAATAATTCGTTGTCATTAAAGCACCAAAAGACGCAGTAGGCTTTAGACTTTTATAGTTAAGGAAGGAGGCAGAAGCAAACTCATGTTTCTAGTGAAGCTATATTAGTCTTGAACAGTCTCAGCAAGAAATAATAAAATCAAACCGAATATTTGATATATATTGATTTCTATATTCAATATGTGTTTTATATAGTATATTTTATATATATTCTATATATTGAATTTCAATGTTGTAATAAGTACAAAAGAAAATATTTGTAATATAATTTGTTTTCAGTACGGCTTTACATTTCTAAAGTAAGAGAAGGAGGCAAAATCGTAACTCTTAATTGTAGTGATCTTTGTTCGTTCTAGGCTAGATTTGCATATTCAATTTAACTTTATTCTTTTAAGATTTCTAGTTTATTATAGGTTTCTATTTTTTCTGATCAAAAGTTTTTCTGGGTAGAGAGGAGGGGGGTTGGGGTCCGACCTTGAGAGGGCCAGGGATCAGCTCCCGTGATATTTTGAATATCAAGCTTGCTTCTTTTCTCTTTTTTTGGAGGGGAGGGAGGTCGGGCCATATAGAGAAGGTAAGGCGTCTTTTCCGTGAGGCTTTGGAATAGGATGGAGCTTATAAATATTGGAGCGGGTGTTAGACTTATTTAATCACACATCAATCCCTCACATAAGAACCTTACATGCAACCAGGATACAACAAATCCCCTAGTCTCTATGGGGTTGTGTTGACCCTGTAGTTTTGTTACCTGATGTATTTTAACAAAACAATTATTTAAAAATTCACTATGATGGATTTTGAGTAAAAGGGCGGAAGTTTCCCTCCAGTCATTTTTGATTCTCAAAAAGGAAACAAGAACTTTAAATTTCCAATAGAACGAGTCCCGACGAAGCTATCCAACAATTCCATCCCCAAAAAAACCTAATATGCCTCGGGGCATAATCTGTAACACTTGCCCCCGGGTTTTGGCTGGTTATGTAAACCTCTGAGTTTGTGTTACATGAACTTTGGTCTTTTTTCGACAAAAAAAAAAAAAAAAAAGAATTCCAATCAGAGCATTTGGAGAAAAGACAATAGGTGCGGGGAGGGGTGCTAGTTACAATCAGATACTTTTGAAACTCAAAAAAGTGAACTAGTACTTTTGATTGCTATTCATTTGAGTCCTCACGGAAGTTTACCTTCTCCATAAAACCTTATATACCCCCGGCCATAAGTTACAACCCTTCCTTCCGGCTCTGGAAGGGGGTTTTATGTTAACCCTGATTATTTTTTATTAATCATTGAACTACTCCAAACAAAAAAGTTATCTTGAAATTTAGATTACATACGTCTAGAAAAAAGAGGTTGTGTGAGGGGGGGGGGTTGGTTGGTTAGATTCCCTTCGACCACTTTTGACTCCTAAAACCGCAACTAGAACTTTCAATTACTAATCAGTGAGCCACCTCCAAAGTTAATACGGCCACTACTTACATAAAAACGTTATACGCCCCCGCTGCATAACTTACAACACTTGCCCCCTGGGTCTGAGGGGCTCTGTCAACACCAGAGTTTTGTTGTTTTATCTTCAAACCGTTTTGAACAAAATGTCCATTTCAAAATTTCGACCACGATATCTTTGTTTTCTGATCGTTGGACTATTCCCAACTAAATGGATACATCAAACTTTTGATCATATTCGTTTACGACCGCCCCTTATCCCTCTTGACTCTAAAAAAAGGCTCTATAAATTCCAAACAACTCCTTTGAGGTTCATGGGGCTATTATCCCTGGAAATTGTTGCATGATCTTTGGTCTATATCGAAAAAAATAGCTAGATCAAAAATTCAATTGAAAGCATTTGGGGAAAAGAATGTAGGGCGGGGGGGGGGGGAGGCTACTTGCCATCGGATCACTTATGACTCTTAAAAAGAATTATAATTTTCAATTTTTAATCATTTGAGTCCCCTCCGAGGTCTATACAACCACTTCTTCCTTAAAGTTTAAACGCCCCAGGAAATACGTTACAACCCTTCCCCCGAGCTCTGGGGGGTTATGTTGACCCTGAAATTTTTGTTATGTGATCGTTAGGCTATTTCAAACAAACTCGCAATCTCAAAATTTTGATCAAATGCATTGTTTTCAATTAAATGGGCACCTCTGACGTTTATGCGGCCAACAATTACATAAAACCTTATATTCCCCCAGGAAATAACTTAAAAACACTGGCCCCCGAGCTCTGAAGGTTTGTGTTGACCCTGTATTTTTTATATCTAATGTTTGAAGTATTTTTAACAAAATGACTATCTTAAAATTTATATTGAGTGGGTTTGGTGGAGAAAGCATTAGAGGGGGGGGGGTGCAGTTGCTCTCTAATCTCTTTTGACTCTTAAAAAGTAAACTAAACTTAAATTCCAATCAAGTGAGGCCTCTGTGAAATTTATACGAGACCCCTTCCATATGAACCTTGTATGCCCCTAGACAATAACTTACAACACCTACCCCTGGGCCCTGGAGGGTTTTGTCGACACTGAAGTCTTTGTTATGTGATCTTTGAACTATTTTAACAAATGACGATGAATGTTTATTATAAGATACTTTTGAGAAAAAAAAACTTGCGAGAGGGGGGGCTAGTTGCTTTCCACTCACTTTTGACTCTTAAAAAAGGCATTAGAACTTCCAATTTCCAATCGAATGAGCACCCTACGATTTTAAACATCCCTGCATATAAAGTGGGAAACTAAATAAATAAAAAATAAAACATTGGAGCCGTACGGCCTTTACTATAGGCAACGCTATAGCGTTGTATCTGATCAATCCATTCCCACCAAATCAATTTCTGAAAAGAAAACCTATCTGTAACCAGGATATCGAATTTCCTTTAATAAAACTAATATTTTTTTTTTTCATAAAATTTCATTTTATGTGGATAAAGCGACTATGATGTCAAGCTGTCCCCTAACCACTAATAAAAAAAAATTATCACAACAAAAAGGAAAGTTTCGTATTATTTTCTCTAGATGACACCATAACATAATATAAGTCTCTTTTTCCATTAACTAAAAGTGCCAATTAGGTTCTTAAACATAATGCTTTAAATTAAATAAAAAATTTATTTACTTAATTTATTTATTTATTAATTATTATAATCAAATTTTCTTTAATAAAACTAATTTTTTTCATAAAATTACATTTATGTGGATAAAGCGACTATGATGTCAACCTTTCGACTAACCACTAATAAAAAAATAATAATAAATTATCACAACAAAAAGGAGAGAGTTTCGTATGATTTTTCTCTAGAATGACATCATAACATGATATATGTCTCTTTTTCCATTAATTAAAAGTGCCAATTAGGTTCCTACTAAATGCTTTAAATTAAATAAAAAATGTATTTATTTAATTTTATTTATTTATTAATTATTATTTTTAAATAAATTTATTATTACCCAGCCCAGACCTACTTCAGATCTTGAATTAATTTACATTGGCTCATATGGCACTTGTGACGAGCGAGAAGAGCTAAGAGCAAAGAGATCATATGGTATGACGCTCTAACAAAATCTATGAACCAATAGGTTGATTTAAAAAGGAAAATAAGAGGCTGAATGCCGGTAAAGATTTAAAATAAGAGCTCTGAGTCACGATGTCCTTCTAAATATCAAAATTCATTAAGATCCGATCACCCACTCGTAAGTTATAAATACCTAATTTTTACTAATTTGTCCTCTCCCTTTAGCCCCCCAGATGGTCGAATCCGAGAAAACGACTTTATCAAGTCAAATTTGTGCAGCTCCCTGACAAGTCTTCCAATTTTCATCGTCCTATCATGTCCAGAAGCACCAAACTCGCCAAATCACTGAACCCCTCTCCCCAAATCCCCAGAGAGCGAATCCAGTACTATTCTGTCAATCACGTATCAAGGACATTTGTTTATTCTATCCACCAAGCTTCATCCAAATTCCTCTACTCCAAGTGTTTTTCCAAGATTTCCCCCTCCAGCTCCCCCCAATGTAAAAGATCTAGTCGGGATTTGAAATAAGACAAAAAAGACAAAAACAAATTCTTTTCTAATTTTTCAGAATTACTCCCCCCCCCCCAACTATTCCAAAGAAAAAGGATCGGTTCCGATTACGTCAATCATGTATCTGGGACTTGTGCTTATTTTTCCCATAAAGTTTCATCCCGGTCCCTCCACTCTAAGTGTTTTCCAAGATTTTAGGTTTCCCCCCTCCAACTCCCCCAAAGGCCATCAGATCCGGTCGGGATTTCAAATAAGAGCTGTGAGACACAATATCATTCCAAATATCAAATTTCATTAAGATCCCATCACCTGCTCATAAGTTAAAAATACTTCATTTTTTCTATTTTTTCCGAATTAACCGGACCCCCACTCCCCTCCCAGATGGTCAAATCGGGGAAACGACTATTTCTAATTTAATCTGATCCGGTCCCTGATACGCTTGCCAAATTTCATCGTCCTAGCTTACCTGGAAGTGCCTAAAGTAGCAAAACCGGGACCAACTGAAAGACCGACAGAATTTGCGATTACTATATGTCACTTGGTTAATACCAAGTGTCATAAAAAGAGAAAAGCTTATAAGATACTCTTCTCTTAGTATAAAACTTACTCATACGAAGATGTGCCCAATTTATTGCCAGATAGTTGTACAATAGGTGGAAAAAAAGGAAAGAAACATTGTTAAATGTTTCCTTATTAAACGTAAAATACTAGACATAATCGATAATACCCAATATTTCCCAATAAAGCCAATCCACAGTTGAGGTAAATTCAACGATAATGAAAATATTTCAAGCTTTTCCCCCCTCTTTGATGAAATAATGCCAATTTTTTCTGTTAAAAGAATTTCTGGACTTCATGTTTTCTTACACAAATTTTTACTAAGCACCTTTACCTTTTTTATACCTGTAATCTTAAGGTTGGCAAATTCTTACCGCAAACTTGACAGGAAATTGGTATAATACACATCCCTTCCATTAGATTAGGTATAGGTCAAAAGGAGGAAAATTGCATGGCGACCTGGTAATTAGTACCCCCTTTTATCTCAACAAGTTCCTGGCAACCAGACGTAAAATTATTGGCTCAAGTTTGGTCTGAAGCTACATATGCTGTAAGTGTGTTGCCAATAAATAATTTTCAATTATCTGTTAATTTAAGAAACCATTTTCTTATTTATCTATTAATTTTCTGTTAATTTCCAATTATATCTATTAAGAGAGGACAAAAGAAAAGATATTCATCTTCAATACAGCTCAATTAACAAACAAAACAGTCACGATAATTAGCTTCTTCTCCATAATTAATTTCTTCTCAATTTGACAGCCGCGCCTAGACACCAGACATTCGAAAGAAGATATACAGAAGGAAATATTTCACTTTTTTCAAGAAGTTTCTCGACGACGAATAAACAGAGTGACTGGACCATGATATGAGCATCACGATTAAGCCGTACGAAAAATCAGGGAAAAACTAACAAAATATGAAGAAGTAATGAAAGACTAGAATACCAGACAAAGTGCATTTTCGATGTCCATTTGTTCTTTTTCATTTTTCACAAGAAAAAAGCTTGAACATTTGATTTTCAAACAGTTCGTGGTAACGAACTGTAGTAAGGAGCGACCCGGCTCAATAGTAACCAAAACTCTAAAAAATGGAATTTTGATACCAATAGCTACATCAAAAGAATCGCATTTTAATGCTGGTTTTAAATATATAAGTTTCATCAAGTTTAGTCTTACTCATCAAAAGTTACGAGCCTGAGAAAATTTGCGTTATTTTAGAAAATAGGGGGAAACGCCCCCTAAAAGTCATAGAATCTTAACGAAAATCACACCATCAGATTCAGCGTATCAGAGAACCCTACTGTAGAAGTTTCGAGCTCCTATCTACAAAAATGTGGAATTTTGCATTTTTTTTGCCAGAAGGCAGATCACGGATGCGTGTTTATTTGTTTTTTTGTTGTTTTTTTTTTTGTTTTTTTTCCCCAGGGGTGATCGTATCGACCCAGTTGTCCTAGAATGTTGCAAGAGGGCTCATTCTAACGGAAATGAAAAGTTCTAGTGCCCTTTTTAAGTGACCAAAAAAATTGGAGGGCACCTAGGCCCCCTCCCACGCTAATTATTTTCCCAAAGTCAACGGATCAAAATTCTGAGATAGCCATTTTATTCAACGTAGTCGAAAAACCTTATAACTATGTCTTTGGGGACGACTTACTCCCCCACAGTCCCCGTGGGAGGGGCAACAAGTTACAAACTTTGACCTGTGCTTACATATAGTAATGGTTATTGGGAAGTATACAGGCGTTTTCAGGAGGATTTTTTTGGTTTTGGGGAGGGGTTGAGAAGAGGGGGATATGCTGGGGGAACTTTCCTTCGAGAATTTGTAATGGGAGAAGAACATTTCCACGAGGGGAGAGCAGGATTTACTAGCATTATTTAAAAAAAAAAAACAATTAAAAAATAAAAGTGAAAAAGCTTTTTCAGCTGGAAGTAAGGAACAGCAATAAAACTTAAAACAAACAGAAATTATTACCCATGAGGGGCTCACCTCCTTCTAATACCTCGCTCTTTACGCTAAAGTATTTTCAGTAATTTCAACTACTTATTCTACGGCTTTTGTGATTCAGGGGGTCATTCTTAATGAATTGGGATAAAATTTAAGCTTTAGCGTAAAGAGCGATGTACTGACGATGGGGCGAATCCCCTCATATATGTAATAAAAACATGAGAATACAAAAGTTCTTTACGTAAGCTAATTTATAAGTTACGTAAATCTTTTACCAATAAAAAGATTCGTAAAAAAATTAAAAGTTCTAGTTGCCTTTTTAATTAACCAAAAAATCGGGGGGCAACTAGGCTTCGTCCCCCGCTCTTTTTTTCTCAAAATCATTCGATCAAAATTATGAGAAAGCCATTGAGCCAAAAAAAAAAAAAAAAATGCAAATTTTGTTTTGATTATTCCTCTGCGGAGAGCCAAAATCAAAACATGCATTGATTCAAAAACGTTCAGAAATTAAATAAAAAAACAAGTTTTTTTAACTGAAAGTAAGGAGCGACATTAAAACTTAAAACGCACAGAAATTACTTCGTATATGAAAGAGGCTGCTTCCTCATCAACGCCCCGCTCTTTACGCTAAAGTTTTTTACTGTTTTAAAAAGAAGAATTGAGAGAAAGAGTCAAACTTTAGCGTAAAGAGCGGGGCGTTGATGAGGAAGCAGCCTCTTTCATATACGAAGTAATTTCTGTGCGTTTTAAGTTTTAATGTCGCTCCTTACTTTCAGTTAAAAAAACTTCTTTTTTTTATTTAATTTCTGAACGTTTTTGAATCAATGCATGTTTTGATTTTTAACTAAATAGCGACGAAGACCACACTGCCTTTTCACATCAAACAAACAAAACTTAGGAACAATTGAGAAATTTTTCAAACAGTGGAATGCAATTCAAATGTTATTTCAACCCTATGTCCAAGGGCCGTCTTCAGCAATACACCAGAAAAAAACAAGAAAAAAACTGAGCGTTTTTCAAGATTTCAGGTTTCTCCCTCCAACTCCCCCAGTGTCACCAGATCCGGTTGGGATTTAAAATAAGAGCTCTGAGACACGATATCCTTCTAATTAAGTTTAAAATCCGATCACCCGTTCGTAAGATAAAAATAACTAGTTTTTTTTTCATTTTTCCGAATTAAACACCCCCCCCCTCAAATGGTCAAATCGGGAAAAGGACTATTTTTAATTTAGTCTGGTCTGGTCCCTGATGTTCCTCCCGAATTTCATCGTCCTAGCTTATCTGAAAGTCCCCAAACTACCAAAACCAGGACCGACAGACAGAAATTGGGATTGCTAAATGTCACTGTAAATACCAAGAGCCAAAAAATATGTATTATTCAAAAAACTTACATTAAAATGTGAAAATTAAAACGAAAATTGTTTTTGATAAACTGTTTAAAAACAACCTTAGCATCCTTACTTCAAGTAAGTTCAACCAGGATTCTGGTTCTTCAACCGGAAGGACACTGTTTACTTCAACCAGAGAAATATCAACAAATTTCGCTTCATTTTTTTCAAACAGTTCGTGGTAACGAACTGTAGTAAGGAGCGACCCGGCTCAATAGTAACCAAAACTCTAAAAAATGGAATTTTGATACCAATACCTACATCAAAAGAATCGCATTTAATGCTGATTTTAAATATATAAGTTTCATCAAGTTAGTCTTACGGATCAAAAGTTACGAGCCTGAGAAAATTTGCGTTATTTTAGAAAATAGGGGGAAACGCCCCCTAGAAGTCATAGAATCTTAACGAAAATTACACCATCAGATTCAGCGTATCAGAGAACCCTACTGTAGAAGTTTCAAGCTCCTATCTATAAAAATGTGGAATTTTGTATTTTTTGTCAGAAGGCAGATCACGGATGCGTGTTTATTTGTTTTTTTTTTTTTTTTTTTTCAGGGGTGATCGTATCGACCCAGTTGTCCTAGAATGTAGCAAGAGGGCTCATTCTAACGAAAATGAAAAGTTCTAGTGCCCTTTTTAAGTGACCAAAAAAATTGGAGGGCACCTAGGCCCCCTCCCACGCTAATTATTTTACAAAAATTAACGGATCAAAATTCTGAGATACCCATTTTATTCAGCGTAGTCGAAAAACCTTATAACTATGTCTTTGGGGACGACTTACTCCCCCACAGTCCCCATGGGAGGGGCAACAAGTTACAAACTTTGACCAATGCTTACATATAGTAATGGTTATTGGGAAGTGTACAGGCGTTTTCAGGAGGATTTTTTTGGTTGGGGGAGGGGTTGAGAAGAGGGGGATATGCTGGGGGAGCTTTGCATCGATAATTTGTTATGGGGGAAGAAAATCTCCATGAAGAGAGCGCAGGATTTACTAGCATTATTTAAAAAAAAAACAATGAAAAAATAAATACGAAAAAGTTCTTTCAGCTGGAAGTGAGGAACAGCATTAAAACTTAAAACAAACAGAAATTATTACCCATTTGAAGGGCTCACCTCCTCCTAATACCTCGCTCTTTACGCTAAAGTATTTTTAGTAATTTCAACTATTTATTCTACGGTTTATTTATTCTGGGGTCATTCTTAATGAATTGGGACAAAATTTAGGCTTTAGTGTAAAGAGCGAGGATCTGACAAGGGGGGCGAACCCCCTCATATATTTAATAAAAATATGAGAATACAAAAGTTCTTTACGTAAGCTAATTTATAAGTTACGTAAATCTTTTACTAATAAAAATATTCGTAAAGAATTAAAAGTTCTAGTTGCCTTTTTAATTAACCAAAAAATTGGAGGGCAAATAGGCTTCCTCCCCCGCTCTTTTTTTCTCAAAATCATTCGATCAATCAAAAAATACAAATTTCGTTTTAATTATTCCTCTGCGGAGCCAAAATCAAAACATGCATTGATTCAAAAACGTTCAGAAATTAAATAAAAAAAACAAGTTTTTTTAACTGAAAGTAAGGAGCGACATTCAAACTTAAAACGAACAGAAATTACTTCGTATATGAAAGAGGCTGCTTCCTCATCAGCGCCCCGCTCTTTACGCTAAAGTTTTTTACTGTTTTAAAAAGAAGAATTGAGAGACAGAGTCAAACTTTAGCGTAAAGAGCGGGGCGCTGATGAGGAAGCAGCCTCTTTCATATACGAAGTAATTTCTGTTCGTTTTAAGTTTTAATGTCGCTCCTTACTTTCAGTTAAAAAAACTTGTTTTTTTTATTTAATTTCTTTCAAAATCACAAATTTCGCAATTCTTTGACAAGCACAATCAGAGCCTCATTATCCACTTTTAACAACAGTGTTATTTAGCAACTTAGGACTAGTCACTTGTACAAAAAGCTTAGTCTTGATTGACATATTCCGGCACCAGATCCAGGAAAACATTGTGAAGGTAAGATATACACCAGCAGACCTCTCAAAGTTTGACTGAAAATTCGAGCATTAAGAATAAAAAGTTGCTTGAAAAATAGAAAGTTCCGTGTGTAAAGGGCAGATAGCCCAGAAGCACTAAGAACTACATTAAGTTGCTTGAGATGGGCTCTGAGTATTACAAAAATTTGAAAAATAAAGCAATGTATTGACATTGCTCAAATTTATGGAAAGGTGCAGTAAGCGGTACAGGGTGTAGTAAGATTAGTGCGACAAATAGACTTTTCTGTCTCCTGCTATCCATGAAATAAAAATGCCTAATTGATTCAGTCAGAACGTTAATGGTGGATAGGATAGAAAACTAAATAAAAACCTTTAGTTTTTATGGCTATTATAGGTAATTTGGTTATAAGATCACAATAATTATCACAACACAGTCAAGACCCATTAATATTGGGCAAAAAATAAACAATATTATTTTAGTCAGAACCAGAATATAGTTGATGAAGGTACTCCAGATGAAGGTGCTGCAGTTGTGGACGTCCAATCACCAGACCCCCCCCCCCACAACCACCCCAAAGAGAGCGGATCCATTCCAGTTATGTCAATCATGTATCTAGGACTTGTGCTTATTTTTCCCACCAAGTTTCATCCCGATCCCTCCACTCTAAGTGTTTTCCAAGATTTTAGGTTTCCCCCTCCCATATCCCCCCAATGTCACCAGATCCGGTAGGGATTTAAAATAACATTTCTGAGGCACGATATCCTTCCAAACATCAAATTTCATTAAGATCTGATCAACAGTTCGCAAGTTAAAAATACTTCAATTTTTCTATTTTTTCCGAATTAACCGGCCCCCACTCCCCCCAGATGGTCAAATTGGGAAAAAGACTATTTCTAATTTAAGCTGGTCCCGTCCCTGATACGCCTTCCAATTTCATCGTCCTAGCTTACCTGGAAGTGCCTAAAGTAGCTAAACCGGGACCGACAGAATTGGCGATTGCTTTATGTCACTTGGTTAATACCAAGTGCCATAAAAAAAGAAAAGATTAATGAAATGACCAGAAATACAAAGTTGACATAGAGAAAAGCGTAAGACCCATTAGTCAAAACTTCAGCCAGATAACCTAACGGACTTTGATTTAAAGAATTTATCAACTAAAATCTTACCCGTCAAAAGTAAAAAACTAAATTTACACTTATACTACTGCTGATGAACTCTTACTAAGTTGGTGATCTAATACATAAAGAATACGAGTTTTAGGGATAGAGCCATTTATCTTTAACCACCATGAGGTAGAGGAACAAAGATCCGTAAGATTTCATTGCTATCCAACTATTTACTGTCTCTTTCTTTTTGGTGGATAATACGGTACCAATTAAAGGTTTTATTGGGTACAATTGACTATTTAAATTAGTTCACTAGCTTGCTTGAACACCCAAGATATTTACAATAGACATTTTAGACCAAACAATTTTATTCCTTCACGGAAGTGCGAGTAAGCTCAGACATATTTGACCCAAAGCTCATCACATTTGTAACAATTAAGCTAATGCATGCATTCTCAGAGCTGGAGAGTATTCGCGAGAAAACATCTATCAGAAATAACCTAACCTTCATCAGAAAATATACATTCTCAAATAAACCAACAATAATAAACAAGTTTTTGATACACTATCGGCAAACACAGAAAAATGTGATGCTTACCAATACAAGGAACAGTCCTGGGAAAGCTGAAATACTTCTCAGGACTGTTCCTTGTATTGGTAAGTATCACATTTTTCTTACTTACTTATATTACTTATCTGACCTAAGCTAAAACCGGTTCCTTTGGTTTCTTGTTTATTGCAAAACGGTGTTTAACAAGGAAAAAGAAGCACAACAATACTGATTCCGCATGATCAAAAAGCTTTAGTTAGTGCAAAAATAAACTCCCAATGTTGGAAATATGAAATTTTTTTTAGTCAGCCACAACAAGAATTTCAGCACTATTTTTGAGGAATGAACTGGATTCTCCTCAGCTATTGTGGAGACCATGTTTCTGTTTCTGACCTTGCAATACATAAAAAATTTAATAGGCCTATATTGATGCATAGATTTTCATAAAATCAGACAAAAAAACGTAAACTGATTGAAACAAACAAAAAGAAGAAACAAAATTAATACCAACGAAAAAGTATACCTGTATAATGTTTTTAAAGATATTAACATTTTTCAAAACAGTGAGCCAAAACTTTGGAATGCCTTTTACATCTTCAGGAAATATTTCCTCGTTCTTTTCACTTTCAGCAATTTTAGCTTTGGCTTTCAGTTCTTTTGAAAGATTCTCATTTTCTTTGTCCAGCTTCTCCTGCATTTCAGCTTCTAAGGGTTCGTAGACTCCATTAACGATTTTTTGCCTCTGTAAAATTTTACAAATTAATCTTTAATTAACATTAAAGCTGCATTTAAAAAATTGAAAGCAATGAACACTCAGTTATACCTGAGAAGCGAAGACTGTTCAGCAATCTTGAGACAGGTATTATAGTTTTCATTGATTAACAGATTTTTTTAATCGCCATAAAAGCCTTTGCTGTCAAAAACAAAACTGAACTAGTACATGGATTACTGTCTTACATTTCAACATAGCACGATATCTTCTTGCTCTGGCATACTGATTGGACTATAAATCAAATAATATAAAAATATTTATAGCATTCTTTGTTTTTCGTTCAGATAAAAGTTAGAAATTATATTTCCTCTTATAAATGTTATCAGACGTTAGGCGTTTTCTTTCTAAAACACAACAAAAGCGGAGCTTTTGAGGATGTGCTAACATAAAAAAAGAAAAAGTGTATTAGTTGAGCTAACATTTTTTGTTGAATTGTGCAAATGTGTCCATATTCTCATATTCAACCCGCAAATATGCAGATACGGTGGTAAAATAAAGGCAATATGCTGGTATCATCATCATACCTGCAAATAATTTTGGAAAATTTTTCTGAACTGATATTGCCTGGAAGCCCCACCATTGCCAAGCGCCAGATTTGTATTTACCTATGGTTAACCACAAGAATGACAAAATATAATGACATAATATAATTCTGTTGTTTAGAAAAAGACAAAACGAATAATAATAACATTATGAATAGGTAATACTAAGGACCACTGTCTTCATTAACAATTACAAATATGGCAATTCAGACAGAGGCTTCAATAACTATCATTGCCATAGTGTCTCAAGTTGTCATTGCTATATAAAATATTAGCAGACATATGCATGATTATCCTAAATAATGTCCCTCCAAAAAATATCCACCTAGACCCCCTTACAGCACTCCTTCCTTCTATCTGTCATATAGAGTTGTCCCAATTATTAGAATACGATCTAGGACACATTCTTCCAATAGCAAGGTGTTTACTGCCCAATAATCGAGCGTTTTGCAACCAAATTTTACATGAGTGAGTTTACCGGGTTGACATTAGTAGCTAAATATCAATTCGTCAAATTAAGAATTAGATAACGGTTCCAAGAATAGAGTTACCTGTTCGTAGAGAGGTAGATTCTTTTGATGGCATTTTACTTCCAGTTCATGAACTTCATTGAAAAAATTGGCCTGTTCTACTATTGCTTCATGCTGAAGATTTTTCAATGCTCTTATCCTCCTCTTTACAACTTCTGGTAACATCTGCAAATAATAAAGTAGAATGCCTCTCCCAGACCTCAGTTTGCCTCCGCTTCCCCCCAGACCCTAGTTTTCCCTCCCAGCTGAAATTTAATTTCTTCCAAAATCTCATCAAAACTAAGATAAACATGCATAATTCAAGCATCAATAAAAACAGATCAGTTTACAAGTACTTATTTACCTGTATAGGGCTATAACTTTATTAATTACCTTTAGGTAGTTCTTTTTTTAATTTTTACTGCCATTTCCACTTGAATTGGGAAAACTGGCTCCAACTTTGCCTCCCCCAGGAAATCGGAGAAATTACCCCCCTGCTGACGAACCTTGTGTATAGTTTTTGAAGAGGTTGAAGTCCCGAACTATCTGCTTATAAAAAGGCAGGAGAATTATATTATGTTCCCATTTTTCAAAAAATGCAGAAATAAAGCCACCAAATGGAAAACCTTTCCCGTAAAAGTCACTCGCTATTTAAATTCCCCCACTCCACACCGTTGTTCAGCCTGTACCTATCCTGTCCCCAATTGTTGTCATACTTCAAGGTAAAAAAACACATTTTGCACATTCATAAGTGACAAAAATATATGTAAACCATCTCGATTTTTTTTTCAATACAGGGAGGTTACAGCTTCCTCCATTTGCTCCATCTATGTTTTAATTAGCCTTTTAAATTATATATTACCCATCGTATCAAATAACAGTTTTAACTAAAATTCAAGAAAATGTTCATGAATTCTTTGCCAAATATTAAATGATTTTTTTCTTAAAACATTTATTCTTCATTTTACCAAATTTATTTTTCCTTCTTTTCAGTTTATTGACTTTTCTTTTTGTTTTCTAATTTTGACTCCGTTTAGGCTTGTGAAAGATAATTTCTTGAAATGAGCCTAATCTCATTTATCACAGTATTATACCAAATCCCAGTTGGCATAAGAAAAAATGAAAGTTCATTTGTCTTTGTATTTACAGCAAGTCCATATCTTAAATAAACAATACATTGCAGACTTCATGTTTTGTATGCAAAATCCTGGGAGAAATACCAGTCAGAAACACCATCAATTTTTTTCTGAAGGGGATGACAGATTAACTGAAACAGACAACATATATTGAGCCTATGGAAACAATTGAAAAAACAATGAGTATACATACCTGTCAGACAACTAGCAAAAAATGGAGCCTATAGTCTTTATGTGAAGATTGGATATAACATTTCGCATAATTTGGGCAAAACTTTATTAAATAACTACCTGAACATAGTCTGAAGATTGGCCAACCTTTGAATTTAGCCGTGACATTGAAGCTGCTATGAAGGATAGATTTGGAATTATTTCTTCAGTTAATCCTACTTCTGCTTTTTCTTATCCCATTTTTCTATAATGAACAAGAGCTAAGAGCTCATATGGCACTTGTAACGAGGTCGGAAGAGACAAAAGCTCATATGGTATGAGCTCCAGAAAAATTCTAAAAATCAATAGATTGCTTTAGAAGGAAAATCAGAGGCTTAATGCCGGTCAGGATATAGAATAAGAGCTGCGAGTCACGAGGTCCTTCTAAATATAAAATTTCAGTAAGATCCGATCACCCACTCTAACTTGAAACTACCTCAATTTCTCTAATTTTCCTCTCCCTTTAGCCCCCCCCAGATGATCGAATCGGAAAAAAACGACTTCATCAAGTCAATTTGTGCAGCTCCCTGACACGCCTACCAACTTTCATCGTCCTAGCACGTCCAGAAGCACCAAACTAGCCAAAGCACTGAACCCTACCACCTAACTCCCCCAAAGAGAGCGGATCAAGTCCGGTTACGTCAATCACGTATCTACAACATTTACGAGCGTTTTTCAAGATTTCCAGTTTCCCTCTCCAACTCCCCCAAATATCAAAAGATCTGGTCAAGATTTAAAAATAAGAAATCTGAGATATGAGTTCCTTCTAAATATCAAAGTTCATTAAGGTCCGGTCACCTGTTCTTGATTTAAAAATACCTCAATTTTTCTAGTTTTTCCAAATTAACAACCCCCAACTCCCCCAAAGAGAACGGACGCGAAACAATTATTTCAATTTCGTATCTATAACTTGTGCTTATTCTATCCATCAAGTTTCATCCCTATCTCTCCACTCTAAGCGTTTCCCAAGATTTTCCGGTTTCCAATCTTTCTTTTTCCACCTCTAGCCCTCTTTGTGCCCACATCCGATTCAAATTGAATGGCGCCTCTGAGACATCAGATTCTTCTATATATCGAGTTTCATTAAGATCCGATCACCCATTAGTAAGATACCTCAATTTTCAAGTATTCCAAGAATTCTGGTTTCCCCCTCGAACTCCCTTCAATGTCACCGGATCTGATCGGGATTTAAAACGAGAGTTTTAAAGCAACAGATCCTTCTAAATATCATATTTTTCGTAAGTTACAAATACCTTATTTTTTCTAATTTTTACAAATTACTCCCCCCCCCCAACTCCACCAAAGAGAGCGGATCAGTTCCGGTTATGTCGGTCATATATTTTAGACTTGTGCTTATTCTTTCCACCAAGTTTCATCCTGATCTCTCCGCTTTAAGCGTTTTCCAAGATTTCTGACCCCCCCCCCTTCTGAAAACAACTTGCTTTTTTGAATGTAAATAAATCTGCAGGGCCAGATGGCCTCCACCCCGTCTCTTGCATGAACGCAGAACAGAAATAGTATACCCACTTTCAAAGCTCATCGGACTATCTCTTAATAGCTCAAAGCTTCATGCAGAGTGGAAAGTGGCACATATCACCCCCATTCACAAAAAGAGGAGGAAAGATTCTGCAGAAAACTGCTGGCTTATTAGTATTGCCTCTGTTGTTGTTGTTAAGATTCTTGAACATATTGTCAACAAAGCAGTTATTGAGCATCTTGATCAGAATCATCTTCTCAACAGCCTTCAACGTGGTTTCTTTTCTCAACATGGCAACTTTTCATATCTACTATTAATTCTGTTAACCTTGATTCTTCCAAAACAAAAATCCCACAATTACGTCTTAATTTTATGACAGAACCTAATACCCGAGGCGAGCCACATGATATTACATAAGTGTAATTGTTATCTATAATTCTTTTGATAACTAACCTTTCTCGCGGGTGCTTTGTTATTTGTGTTAAACAGACAAGAATAGTTAGATTCTTATCTTTTGGCTCTCGTCCTTTTAAACGAAGACCTGTCATTGGATCTCAAATAGCAAATTAATAGTCTATTAAATCTTCAGTCTAATTATTGGGTTCATTATAAATTCATTTGTGATCATTGACGGAATTTACTCCTTGAAATGACATAGAATAGTTCAGAGGGGGGGGGGCGCATGTAAGGGATCCCTAGTGATCTTAAAAAGGATCAAAACTTAAGTGAAAACATTCTCATATGAAGTTTTACCGTAAAGAGCGGAGCGTTGAGGTAGGGACAATCCCTTTCATATACAGAAAATTTTCTGTTCTTTCTAAGTTTTAAAACTTAAAAGAAAGATATACTATCAACCACAAGTAGTCGATCCAGGTCTTACTAGGTTTTATTTCTCGTTTGAATCTCTTTAATTGCATTTTCAAGAAAGATCATTGGCAGGTGGTCAGAATTCCTTGATGTGGCTGAATTAGCGCAATGGATGTTTCCTAAATTTGTGTAGATATATTTGTTATATGGTTTTAAGATATATTAAATGTGTTTTAAGCATCTGAAATTCATTCATGTAAGCATCTTCACCTCAAAGCAGCCCAGTCTTCAAATGACAGCTAGATTTTTCAATCTAAACAGGGGCGGATCCAAGGAGGGCACGAGGGAGCACCCCTTATGACATGCTGTTGGATTTGTGGTTGGGACTGCTTGCTCTGGTTTGGCTCTGGACGAAATTAATTTTTCTTTGTAACTGACTTTTAATAGTTGAGTTTTTCACAAATTTTTATGGCACTTGGTATTAACCAAGTGACATATAGCAATCGCAAATTCTGTCGGTCCCGGTTTTTATACTTTAGGCACTTCCAGGTAAGCTAGGACGATGAAATTTGGCAGGCGTATCAGGGACCGGATCAGATCAAATTAGAAATTGGCGATTCCCCGATTTGACCATCTGGGGAGAGTGGGGGACCCGTTAATTCGGAAAACTATAAAAATTGAAGTATTTTTAACTTAGGAACGGTTGATCAGATCTTAATGACATTTGATGTTTGGAAGGATATCGTGTCTCAGAGCTGTTATTTTAAATCCCGACCGAATCTGGTGACATTGGGGGAGGGGGTTGGGAGGGGAAACCTATAATCTCAGAAAACACTTAGTGGAGGGACTTTAGGCAATACATATTTGATATAATACTGGATCAAAAGTTCTGCTGGTAATCATCTAGCCATATAGGCCAAAGTCTATATCAGGATTTCCAAATCTTTTTTAAGATCCCCATGAGAACACCGGTTACTGAGCCAGTTATAACACTTACTAAAAAACCTGAGCTGCTCATTTTTAATTTAATGTTCAGTTGAACGATCTTCTTAAACACTAGGCCTGTGTAGCACAGCTGTCTTCTTAAATGCTTGTAATGACGTCATATACTAAGTCTCGTCATAACAAACATGAAGACAACTTATTTCATGACAATGAAGTTACACAGCTCAATCCTTATAATGACGTCAGTCGACAGACACACAAACAAACAACTTATTTATATATATATATAGATATATATATATATATATATATATATACATATATCTATATATTTAAAAATATAAAGTTGTATGTCTGTTACACTACCTTCTATATATATAAAAATAAGTTGTATGTATTTTTGTGTTGAGGGTTTGCATATGAAGTCTGAAAAATAAAGAAGAAAAAGAAAACTAAAAAATAAAAAAAATTAAAAAACCTAAAAAGAAAAACCTAAAAAAAGAATTAAAAAAATAAAAAAGGTAAAAAACTAAAAAAAAACTAAAAAACTAAAAAAAGCTAAAAAACTGAAAAAAAAAAGAGAATTTTGATACTAATAGACACATCAAAAGAATTGGATTTTTATGCTTATTTTAAATATATAAGTTTCATCAACTTTAGTCTTACTCATCAAAAGTTAGGAACCTGAGAAAATTTGTCTTGTTTTGGAAAATAGGGGGAAATATCCCCTAAAAGTCACACGATCTTAACGAAAATCACACCATCGAATTCAGCGTATTAGAGAACCCAACTGTAGAAGTTTCAAGCTCTTATCTACTAAAATGTGAAACCTTGTATTTTTTGCCAGACCGATAGTGGGTGCGTGTATATTTGTTTGTTTGTTAGTTTTTTTCCCCAAGGGTGATCGTATCGACCAAGTGATCCTAGAATGTTGCGAGAGGGCTCATTCTAACGGAAATTAAAGGTTCTAGTGCCTTTTTGTGTGACCGAAAAATTGGAGGGCACCTAGGCCCCCTCTAAGCATCGGCACTGTTTCTGTTTTTCTTGTCTGTTTTTGTTTCTGTTTTTACAAAAAAAACAGAACAGAAAACAGAAACAGGCTACCTGTTTTTGTTTGACCTGTTTCTGTTTCTGTTCTGTTTTTTTTTATCTGTTTTTTTTCCGTTTCTGTTTTTTTTATCTGTTTCCTTCTTCTTTTTCGAATGCCGCGCTATCTAGCGGGCATGATACCGAAATCGTCCTTTGTCAACAAGAAGAAGAGTAATTTCTTTGATATTCAGGAGAAATCATAGCGAAATCTAAACTAGAAGCTTGATTTCTTTGCTAACCTTCGTCTAATTTTGTGTGCTGGACCAAGCATCCTAAAGGTAAAAATTATGAATAGTTAAATTAGACCAGCCATGCTAGTCTATTTGAACTTTTGTAGGCATGAGGGTTCTAGGCCTAATGTTATCAGTCAGTTCATTCCAGATATAGCACAAGCCCATTTAACTTCCTCCTTTTTTTCTTTTTTGTACTAAGCTGTAACTCAGACTTATTTTATCCCAATTACCACACAATTGGACATGCAGAATTCAAATATCACATTGATTTTTTTTTCATTTTTTTTTCAAAAGAATCATCACAACATCGTTGATAACTACATTGTATGCAAAAATTAGTCATTCCTTCGTCTAATTTTGTGTGCTGGAGCAAGCATCCTAAAAGTAAAAATTATGAATAGTTAAATTAGACCAGCCATGCTAGTCTATTTGAACTTTTGTAGGCAGGAGGGTTCTAGGCCTATTGTTGTCAGTCAGCTCATTCCAGATACAGCACAAGCCCATTTAACTTCTTCCTTTTTTTTTCTTTTTTGTACTATGCTGTAACTCAGACTTATTTTATCCCTAGTACCACACAATTGGACAAGCAGAATTCAAATATCACATTCATTTTTTTTCAATTTTTTTTTCAAAAGAATCATCACAACATTGTCGATAACTACATTGTATGCAAAAATTAGTCACCCTGACTAGGTGTATAGGAATTCTTGTAGGAGAAATGCCTGTCTGTAATTAAAAAAAAAAAACTGATTCAAATGACTTTCAGGTACTACTGCAAAACTGTCATGGATGTTTCCTCTGATGAAGAGCTAGTGGTTTTACCTAAAATCATAAAGAAAAAGCCAGTTTGGGCTAATTATGGTGCAAAAGACAAATGCAGCATCACCTGCAAGGTTTGCAAAAAGAATATCAAGGCTAGTGGAGGTTCTTCAACTACTTTTGTCAATCACCTGGAAAATGTTCATAAGATTAAGGTGAAAGTACAGTCATCTGCCTCTACTGCACCAGCACGGCAGGTCATGGATAATGTTGCCAGTGGCCCAGAAGCTGTTATTTGTCGTACAGTACAGGGTTCATTGCCAGGATGTGGGATAGCTGAAGAACAGCCAAAGAACCAAAAGAGCAATTTTTCTTTCTCTCGAAAAGGAACTAGAGATATTCGTTCTCTGATGTTGCGCAACCGCTGAAGTCAACTTAAATTGACAAAACAGTGTGTAAGAACAGTACTTGCAGACAAGTTACCACTTTCCATTTTTGACAAGCAAGCCATGCGTGGACTGATACACTCCTTGACAGGCGGTATTTTGCCTCCATCGGGTCGCACCGTAAAAAGGCATGTTTCAAGCAAAGAAAAAGAAACTGTTGAAACTGAAATTGGATATGAATCAGGCACGAAAGGTATCTATAACATTTGACTGCTGGTCATATACAGGGGGAGGATACTTGGCAGAGACAGTACATTACCCCAAGCTAGTCAGTGGAAAATGGGTAGGTCACAGTTGCATCTGGCACTTTAAGCGTCTCAGGGTTCAGCATACAGCAGCAAATATAATTGCAGCAATCAGAGTAGCCCTGAAGAAATTTGAAATTGAAGACAAATTGTTCTGTGTTGTAACTGATTCTGGCTCGAACGTCGTAAAAGCTTGTCAAATCGGTGGAATTGAACGTTCATCTTGCTTTGGCCACTGCCTCCACCTCAGTGTCACAAATGGCCTTAAATTTTGGGGGGAAATGAATTTTGACGAAGAGCAAACACCGGAATGTGATTCAGATGATGAAGGTGAACCCAAACAAGGCACTAGCAGAAAGCAATGTTCCTCAGAGATTGGTCTGACAGAGAATGACCTTCCTGATATCATAGATTCAGACATTGTTGACACTGCTTCAGATGCATATGACTTGGAAGAGTACGACTCCGACACAGAAACTGAATGGGATGAATGGGCCAGTGGTGCAAATGATTTTACTGAAATTGAAAACTCAGTCTCACTCAATGGTGCACTCAAAAAGTTGCGTTGGACACTCAAGCTGCTAAAAAAAAGTCAAATATTCAACACGACCTCTTTGAAGGGCTTTGCAAAGAAACAGGACTTAGTAGTCACATCCCTCATGATATGAAAGTGCGTTGGAATAGCACTTACGTGATGATTAGTTCCTCGTTACGCAGAACATCTGCTCTACAGAAATTTTATGATGTAAATGTTCGCAATGCGAAAAATAGAGAACTTGAACTTACTGAGCAAGACTGGCCCTTTTGAAGAGGCCACCGAACTGGCTAGTGGGTCCACTTACACCACTTCAAGCAAAGCATACATGCTGATCAAGGGATTGGTGAGCTTCTGTGAAGCGAGATCGACGAGGCCGCTTAAGAATCGCCTGAAGGATCAGCTGCTTATGCAGTTAAAAAAGTATTTTGTGCAAAATCCTAGATTCAAGTTGGAGCTCTACCAGCGTGCAGCTTATCTTGATCCTTGTACATATGAGCGAATGACTTTAGAAGAAAGAGTGGCAGCAAGAAAGTCCCTCATATGTTTACTTAGCAGCTTACAAGATTCCTTTGTGCCCAGTGCAGTTGAGATATGTATACAGGAACCTGAGAGCCTTAATGATGGCAATGATAAATTTTCCCGATTTTTGAATAAAGCAGGACTGATGCCCTCTGTGCAAAGACCAAATTCCATCTCTGCACTGAACATCGAAAATGTGGTCAAAGCTTACGAGGAGAGTTCCCGTTTATCTTGTAGAGCGAAGGCGAAATGGGCAGTCGGTAAGTCAAATGCAGTTCGAAATCTGTCTAGATATTGGGTTAGAATCTGCTCGATTGTTACTTTGTTGAAGCTTCCTATACCTTCAGCCAGATAAGAAAAGGCTCCAAAGCTTTCTTTGTAGGCTATGAAAAATCCAGACCGTGTTCAGACGCTTTAAAGTCGGAATAATATCCTTCAACTTATTTTATTCTATGATTATTTGGCTTATTTTAAACTAGAGTAAAGTAACCAAACATTCATCCCCATAACATACCTTTCCTCCCAACTGAAGTCACAACTCCCAAGGGGGCGAGTTAATTCTTGGCCTCCACTGATGAGTAGAAGGTGGAAAAGATTATCATCAGTCCAAAAAATGCCTATGAGTTGTGTTTACTTTCGAGAAAACGAAAGAAATGTACAAATTTTCGTCCCCGGTTTAGGCAGGATTTAGGGGACGAATTTTTTGTTTCTTTGCCTTACTGTTGGCTCTTGCAGAAAAGCTTTCTGAATTCTATGTTTGGAGAAGTTAAGGGAAACTTGAAAATAAAATTATATGTCATTAATGTAAGAGGTCTTGCTATTTTTCCCTCTCCCCTCTCCATTCCGTCGTCCTTCTGCCTCTTGTTTTTAACCTAATTAAGGTGATGCTTTTCTTCTAGGTAACGGATCCGTTCGACTTCTGGAGTCAGAATCACATTCCGGAGCTGACAGCTTGGGCTCTGGACCACCTCATAGTACCCGCCACAAGCGTGCCTAGTGAGCAGGCTTTCACTGTGGCTGGGTACTTTGTTAGAAAGCAGTGTTCCAGAACTAGCGACAGAACTCTGGAAACCAGAATGTTTCTTAGTGATACATTTTAAAATGTTGAATCAGTAGGGTATATTTCATTTTATTTGTTTTTTATTTTCATATCGATAACTGAATAAAATATGATATCTGATTGGGGGTCTTAAGTGACTATAGGCATACATTCTTGTCCCACCTAAAGGTCGTAAGTACCAGTAGCCTATAAAGAGTGGGGGCTAGAGATATTTGACAACCGCGGTGTATAATTCTGCTATTCTTATTGAATGTAGAAAAATCTTAGTAATGTCAAGCAAGTCACAGAAAACAAAAGAAATGTAAAAATTTTCGTCCCCGGTTTAGGTAGGGTTTATGGGACGAAATTTTGTTTCTTTGCCTTACTGTTGGCTCTTAGAGAAAAGCTTTCTGAATTCTATGTTTGGAGAAGTTAAGGGAAATTTGAAAATAAAACTATATGTCACTAATGTAAGATTTCTTGCTATTTTTCCCTCTCCCCTCTCCATTCCATTGTCCTTCTGCCTCTTGTTTTTAACCTAATTAAGGTGATGCTTTTCTGCAAGGTAACGGATCCGTTCGATTTCTGGAGTCAGAATCGATTTTTTTTTCGACGATCTTTTGTAATAAATGAGTGACAAAGAATTTGAGAATAAATGCAATTCGGCCGTTAGGCCTAAGAATTTTTGGTGAAATTGCACCCGATTGGACGCATTTTATGACAAATTTCACCCCCCCCCCTAAAATACGCTAGTGTGTTGAATTACACGAAGCTGCTCATCTTTTGTATGTAAGTAAAAGGATTTAACAAGAAGATGTTTTCTTTCCTATTAGAAATAGAAGAAGTAAGGAAAAAACAGGAAAAAACAGCTGTTTTTTTTAACAGCTGTTTTCTGTTTTTTCCAAAAACAGAACAGATTACAGAAACAGGTCACCTGTTTTTGTTTGACCTGTTTCTGTTCTGTTTTTTTTCTAACTAATTTTTCTGTTTCTGTTTTTCTCAGAAACAGAAACAGTGCCGATGCTTAGCCCCCTCCCACGCTAATTTGTTCCCAAAGTCAACGGATCAAAATTTTGAGATAGCTATTTTGCTCAGCATACATAATAAAACTATAAAAACAGAAGTCGTTATGTAAGTTAATTTGTAAGTTACTTATATTTTTTACTAATAAAAAAGTTCGTTAAAAATTAAAAGTTCTATATACCTTTTTAAGTAACCGAAAAATTGGAGGTTAACTAGCCTCCTCTCCCACTCTGTTTCTCAAAATCGTCTGATAAAAACTAAGAGAAAGCCATTTAGCAAAAAAAAAAAATTAAAAGACAAATTTTGTTTTAATTATTCATTCGCGGAGAGCCAAAATCAAACATGTATTAATTCAAAACCATTCAAAAATTAAATATGAAAAAACAAGTTTTTTTTCTTTCTGAAAAGAATTTCTGAAAGAAAAAGGCAAAGAATTTTTGTTTCTTTGCCTTACTGTTGGCTCTTGCAGAAAAGCTTTCTGAATTCTATGTTTGGAGAAGTTAAGGGAAACTTGAAAATAAAATTATATGTCATTAATGTAAGAGGTCTTGCTATTTTTCCCTCTCCCCTCTCCATTCCGTCGTCCTTCTGCCTCTTGTTTTTAACCTAATTAAGGTGATGCTTTTCTTCTAGGTAACGGATCCGTTCGACTTCTGGAGTCAGAATCACATTCCGGAGCTGACAGCTTGGGCTCTGGACCACCTCATAGTACCCGCCACAAGCGTGCCTAGTGAGCAGGCTTTCACTGTGGCTGGGTACTTTGTTAGAAAGCAGTGTTCCAGAACTAGCGACAGAACTCTGGAAACCAGAATGTTTCTTAGTGATACATTTTAAACATGTTGAATCAGTAGGGTATATTTCATTTTATTTGTTTTTTATTTTCATATCGATAACTGAATAAAATATGATATCTGATGGGGGGTCTTAAGTGACTATAGGCATACATTCTTGTCCCACCTAAAGGTCGTAAGTACCAGTAGCCTATAAGAGTGGGGGCTAGAGATATTTGACAACCGCGGTGTATAATTCTGCTATTCTTATTGATGTAGAAAAATCTTAGTAATGTCAAGCAAGTCACAGAAAACAAAAGAAATGTAAAATTTTCGTCCCCGGTTTAGGTAGGGTTTATGGGACGAAATTTGTGTTTCTTTGCCTTACTGTTGGCTCTTAGAGAAAAGCTTTCTGAATTCTAGTTTGGAGAAGTTAAGGGAAATTTGAAAATAAAACTATATGTCACTAATGTAAGATTTCTTGCTATTTTTCCCTCTCCCCTCTCCATTCCATTGTCCTTCTGCCTCTTGTTTTTTAACCTAATTAGGTGATGCTTTTCTGCACAGGTAACGGATCCGTTCGATTTCTGGAGTCAGAATCGATTTTTTTTCGACGATCTTTTGTAATAAATGAGTGACAAAGAATTTGAGAATAAATGCAATTCGGCCGTTAGGCCTAAGAATTTTTGGTGAAATTGCACCCGATTGGACGCATTTATGACAAATTTCACCCCCCCCCTAAAAATACGCTAGTGTGTTGAATTACACGAAGCTGCTCATCTTTTGTATGTAAGTAAAGGATTTAACAAGAAGATGTTTTCTTTCCTATTAGAAATAGAAGAAGTAAGGAAAAA